>NC_061113.1:94158676-94333622 GCF_002878395.1 Capsicum annuum
AGCTATGTCGATCGGAAGACATTAAAAATCCAGAGCTAGAAGGAGACGTTGGGACACTCCATAAAACCCATAACATTTATCAATCTACTTCTGCAGGTACAAGCAAAGGAGTTAATAGACCAAGATACCAGAATGCAAATATGAACAAAATATTTGAAAAACCATTTACCCCAAAAGCACAAAAAGACCATTTATTCATACCCCCACAAGTTAACACATACCGAGACAGCCTAAACCAAGACAAGAAAATATACAACTACACAGCCCAAAAATACATAGAAAATATATACAGAGTCCAAACCTTTCTAAACCATAACCCCAGAGCTACAGACATCAAAGAACCAAATACCAATTATACAACCCAAAAATTACAAGGATACAATAAACTGATAGCACTACCCAAAACTAACCCAAGCCTAGTTAAAACTTGTTTTGACTATGGACTACTAAATACCATATACACCCAAGACGGAGAAGAGATAACAGCTATAGAGGAATTATATAAGATATTCACTACCTATAAAAGAATAACAAAAGGAAATTTATTTTATATAAAGTGTTATACTGCACCAGCAGAGATATTATATGATGAGATAAAACCAGTGATACAAGTAGTAAAGATAGGACTGACAAGAGATATGATTATACCGGAAGATATATCGCAACAACCGGAGATACCTAGAATCGAGATACCAGATTTTTATGCAAATAAAAGACTTATTGGACTAGCTACAATCATACAAGAACTAGCAAATAACTACGCTAACAGAAACCCAATATGGAGCTACTATTCAAGAGATCATCAAATGATATATTCAAATTCAAAAGAGCTACGACAAGCAGATATGGAAGACGTAAGACAATGGATAATGACGCTACTCAATCCAGAAAAACAATCTACCGCGAGAGCAATAAAAAAGGGATTTATTTCAGAAGGACTATTAACAAGATACTGTAAAATAATTGGACATAAATATCCAGACCACCAATGTTCGAGGTGCAATGGAGAAGATAATATTATTCCAGAGGTACATCTAGAATAAAGAAGACAAAATACCAGCTGGAAAGATAAGATAAAGAGCAATAATGGAGCAGATACAGAGCAATAATGGAGCAGATACAGAGCAATAACGGAGCAGATACATTTGGACCTATTGTATAAATTTTCTTACGACAAGATAATGTAAAGCATTTATGTAATTTTAACTTTTCTTGACTTTTTTAGGGTAGGTTAGGAAGGCCTATGGCCCTATAGCCCCACCTTTTTGACCTTTTTTAGTTAGTTTAACAATTATAAAAACGTGTGTAGAAAAGTCTGATTGTAAAGTTTTTTTTCTATAAATGGAGAAGCAGAAGGCATTGCAAAAGAAAGCCTTCATGCGTTGAAGCACTTTTACTCTCTCCACAAAAATATTTTACTCAGTTAATTAAATAAACATACTCCAATGGAAAAAGCTATGGAACAACAAAACTCAGAAATAACAAAGCTACCCGAACAGGTATATCTATTTATGATTATGAATAGCTAATTTCATAATTCCCAACAATCATGATATGATAAAATAAATTCATATTAGCTACTTTATAGTAGAATTATTCGAAGAATAATATGTTAAGAAGTTTATTAACAAAGAGGAAACGGAGAAATATCCCTAAGGACTATGCCATCCTAAAGGTGAAACCAATGAGGCAAGAAGCCGTGGCGGGGAGTAACCAGAGTAGAGGCGCTGTTTAAGGGAAAAATATCCGGATTACCATGTTAATAGTGACAGAAGAACATATTATTTAAGAATAATCTAGTATATAGTAAGCTAAGATGACTATATTTTATGTACATGGTTGAAGGGAATATTTTGAAAAAAGCAATTTTATGAAAATGAATGATAATATATCTGATGTGATGGTAGATAAATTCAAGATACTTATTTTGTATGCACTTAGAAATATAAAAGTAGCAGATATAAGAAAAATCATATTAGAAAAAGCTTTTGGTAAACATTATATGTCTAGAGTAAATTATATATCACAACTACCTAACTACTCTTATAAATATTTACGATGATAAGTTACATAAAATTTTTGGAAAAAGATATAAAAAACACTCAGTTACTAGAAAAACAGATAAAAATAAATATAGATAAATACATGAAAAACAAAGATATAAAATTTCTTAATAAAAATATGCAAAAACTACTAAGACTAAAACAAACAGCTACAAAATAATTTTAAAAATAGATCATTTAGATTATCTTAAAGTTTTAATATTATATATACTTAAAAACATAGAAATTATAGATATTAAGAAACTAATATTAGAAAAAGTAATAGACTACGAAATTGAAACTATAAATTGTCTAGAACAGTTATACGAAGAAATTTACCCAGAAGGATATTATTCAGATTAAAAAATGTTAGAATATATTAGACAAACTAGAGAAAATCAAGAAAATCTAAATAATGAAATTAATTATAGAAACCGAATTAGACAAATAATGAAAGACCTAAAAGAAAAATTAATATGGATAGAAAAAACCTTAGAAAATTTAGATAAAAGTACATGTGATAGTTTATATAATTTAAAAAACTCACTACGAGAAGAACAACACAAGATAATAAATAACATTGAAAATCTAGAATTAGATATACATTATAGCACAGATAGGATAAATTATTATACAAGAATTTGTAACTCTGCAATTACAACAGGATAAAATAATTAATGAATATATCTTACGAAAAAAGTAAAGATATTAAAACAAAATATCCACGCACTAATAAAAATAGATTCACTAGAAACCTACTAAATCTATTATACCTATTAAATCCGCGCACCCCCCAACAAAGATAAAAATTAATCAAATATGATAATTAATCAAAACAAACTCAATTCAAAGAGAATGTAAACATGTTCTTGGCCTTAACCACAAAAAGGGGGCATTTAGCCATTAATGGTCATAACTGTAATCCAAATTAAAAAGTACATGATATAATCCATTAAAAAGATAAATTAAATATAAATAAACCCTAATTAAAGTTTTTAGAATCCCCTCTCCAAAGATCCAAGATGTCCAAGGTGATTACAATGTGTTCAACATGATCTATTTATAGAAGTAGGATTTTGGTCGTTTGTGAAATCGGGGTTGCACCGCAATGGGTAGTCAAATTGAGCTAGTGTAATGGGTAACTAAGTATTTAATTCAATTGGGGGTCGAGTTTCAATTCTTGATTAAGTCAAGTAGGGGTCATACCACGGGGCTATCACGACCCCTCACAGGAAATTGTATTTTGATGTCCGAACCTTGTTATGTGGCGGTGTCTTCATTAATAATCCTTTTGGTGTTGTTTACCTTCAATTTATAGATTTTATATCCTTCATATATCACCATAATAAACTTACCAAAAATCCTACATATTCATACACCATGGTTAGAGCTCAAAACAACACAATATATAGAATGGTGAACTAGAAACTCAAGCTAAGACTAGTGTCGTCCTTTAAATCTTTAACTCTTGGCTTATTCCAATTGACCCTTGAACATTATAAAAAAGTTTATCCACATATAATTACACAATAATACAATTATAAACTTATTAAACACAATAGAATCCATCGAGATCAATGAGACAAACACCTAGCTTAAGCTAGTAACACTAGTTTTCACATTTAAACTCTAAGTGACCAATTTAAGTATAAATTTGTTTGAAAGACAAAATGAACATTGCAATAACATACTTATAAACTTTAATTCTCAATTATATCATCATTCACTCATTAATCACGCAAGAAGTCCTTAAAACATGGCTAAATAAGCTAGGATAACAACACTAAGGAACATAAATCCTTCTTAGATCACCACCCCACACCTAAAAGATTGTTCATCATCAGAAAAATCTTTACTCTAAGAATCATATGCTAAGGTGACCCTGCACTTATACTACAAGTAAGACACTCAAGCTATTACTACAAGGACTACGAAGAATAGAAGTTTCTACACTAAGAATGTTATGTACACAATTGAAAGTTCAAGAATACTACTAAACATCCTACCCTCAATAATTGACTCATTTAGTTGGAAAACTCATGCATATTTCTCAATAAAATACATCATTATTCACCCAAAAATCATTAAATATGTGCCCTCGCAATAAGAGAGTTACCCATAATTACTCATACTAAAGCAATTTATCACAGAATAGGTACAAGAATCAACTTGAGCACACTCTCACAAGGAATTCAAAAGTTACAAATGATGAACCATAGGGTTGCACTTAGTGTAGTACTCCACTAATATCAGAATGTTAAAGCTTAGAATCAAATAGGTCTTTAAAGGCTGTAATGTAGGCTGAGGGATGAGTAGGAATTATTCTAGCCAGTAATACTGTCTATATTTTGTAAGATCTTTAATATATCACATTATACAATTAAAACCAATCTCTAACAACCAACTTTCACCTCTACTACCTTCACACATCTTTTGTTTTACCCTATCCTATTAAGCTCATTCACGTAAAATATGGTACAAGTATTCTTTATTCACTACTTATTCAATTTGAACAAGTTTTTTTTCTATACATTACTCAACTCCCAACCACAACACATAACATTTTACATACCAATAACTATCACTTTGGGGCTTTAATTGCACCTTTCTTCGTGAAATTCCAACTCCTCACTCAATTAATTTTATCCTAAAGCATTTAGGAACTTTTGGTGCAAATTAAGATCCATCAAAGAAGGGGATTAGGCTACATATGAGGTTTCAAAATAATAAGCTAAAGGATCATTGGGGTTAACTAGGATTATGCACAAGGCTAGGTAACAAGAAGGTATAAACTTGGCTATCAAACAAATTTGAATATCTTCTTCTAAACCTACACTATTTATTTCACTTTGCACACACAACAGACAAGTTCTAAAAATCATATGCAATAAGGAATATACTATAATATCATACACACATGAGATATGCTCAACTCAAGTAGGATCATCATAGACTCTCAATCAAAAAATAGCATAAATTCCAATTAAGCCAACAAGTATAAGAGTTATAAACATGAGCCTAGGAGTCTCAATAGTAGCAATTCATACAATCAACTAGCTTTTTACCATAAAACACTTGCATCATGAAATCAAATGTAGTGCCAACAAGAATATCTCACTTATTCCTAAAATAAAGATTTTTAAATTTACCCAAAAAATAGGAATTTCCATAGCCTAGAATTAAAAGTCTACATTGTTCCAAAATCATACTTTAAAAGGTAGAGTTAGAAATACTCCCTTAGGCCTCTAGGCCTAGATAGTAGCACTTTACATATGAAAAAGGTTTGGGGACCCCACACTTAGTCTTTGCCATGCTCCTTAGCTCAACTTTTCTAGTACTCGAACTTCCCATCAACCTGTGACTCAAAAAAAACTAGTGAGGTAAAAACTAAAACTACCAAAAAATAAAATCAACCTTAACTTGTGTTGCCTCCCAAGCAGCGCCTAATTTGGTATCGCAGCACGACCTATTCTTTGATTGATCCATTTTTCTTCAACCTCTTCCTTGAACTCGGATGCCATCTTCTTATGCATTTAGTACCTCTTAAGTGTGAACTCTTAAGGTTAAAATCTCTCTACACAATATTTTTTTAGCCTCATCAATTTGCATCATGTCGGGTTATGGTAGTTGTGGCTTGAGTTGCTCAATGAGGAAGTTTGAAGTGGCCTTTGGTGGAATAGACTCTACCAGCCCACACTTATTCCCTTTAGTCACTATAGTCATGCATAAATCTTTATAGTGGGATAGTGTGTTGAGCATTTTGTACACTGTGATAACTACCTCTTCATTATCTAGCCACATTGTGAACATGCCCTTTCTCACATCTATTAGTGCTCCTCCCATTGCCAGTAATAGATATCCCAAGATGACTTGAACTCTTTCATCATCCTCAAAATTAAAAAAAAATAAAATCAGAAGTAATAATAAACTTACTAACCTTGATGAGAACATCGTCTATGATTCCTTCAGGACGATCAAGGGTCCGATTTACCAATTGAAGTATCACAAAGTTTGGTCTTAGCTTTCCCAGTTCCATCTTGTTGAAAAAAGATAGGGGTATTAAGTTGATACCCTCCCCTAAATCACTAGTGCAAGGACCACCTCATTGCTGCTAATTTTAATAGGGATGGTGAATCTCCCTAGATCTTTAAGATTTTGAGAAATATTCTGCATCACCACAGTGTTGCACTCTTCAGTGATTGCTACTATCTCAATATCCTTCAACATGAGTTTCCTAGTGACCAAGTCCTTCAATTACTTAGTGTACATAGGAATTCCCTACAAAAATATCTAAAAGATGTAAGTTAATGTGCGTCTCTCTGAATGTATCAAAGAACTTCTTGAAGCATGCATTCTTATTTTCTATTATAAGACCTTGTGAGAAGGATGGTGGTAGTCTCAGCTTCTCCTATTCACCAACTTTGGCTTTCCAATGCTCAGACTTCCTTAAATTTTTAGCAGCTTTATCATCTACCTTATGATGAACCACTTCTGTATGTATCTCCTTAGCTTTTTTTAGTGTTTCTTTATTGAGATTCTTACCACTCCTCAAAGGGATTTCTATTACTTGTTTAGGGTTTTCAGTAACAATTGGCTAACTACCTTGAGGCCTGGTATTCTGGACTACTGTTGTCTGACCTACCTTCCACTCCAAGATCCTTGTATCTGCTTTATGGCTCCTTATATTAGCTACCAATTGTACTTGAGTAGCTAAAAATTATTTCAGCATCTTTTCCATATTGCTAGTGGCTTGATTTCCTTGCGTCTATGGTTGCTGAGACTATTATTATTGGGCATTCAATAATTAATTTGGTGACTGAGTCTGAAACTTTGCATTCCTATAATTTAGTCTTTTAACATTGACCACATACGTCACTAACTCAGGATTGGTAGCACACATATCTGCAAATGACCACTATTGCCACAAACCATGCACCAAGTGCTTGTCTGCTGAATTGTATTAACTATTTCTGCAAGCTGTGTAGACCCCAATTTCATATAGTTGAATTGAGTATTTAATTGATTGTCTAGTGTAGCAATCTGGGCAGATATAGCAGTAAATTAGTCAACCTCCAACACGCTTGCAACTTTTTTTGTAGAACTTCTTGATTCAGAATGCCACTCAATATTTCCCTGTACAATCCAATTCAATAAGTTATAAAGCTCATCATACGTCAATTCAAATGTTTGAGCACTTGTAGTTGAATCTAGCAAAATTTTTGGGCTATGATCAAGTGCCTCAACAAAAATGTGAGCAAGTACCTCATTATATTGTTTATGATTTGGAATATCTTAAAGAATGGATTTGAACCTCTCCCATGCATTATATAAGTTCTCATTTGGCTTCTGTTTAAAGCATACTATCTTATTACATAGTCTTGTAGTCTTGCCAGATGGAAAGAGTCGAATAAGGAATTTTTGAGTTAATTTATCCCAGGTTGTGATTGAACTAGTCATTTCAGTGTTCAACCATTTCTTCGCTTCACCCAAAAGTGAAAAGGGGAATAGTGTCCACCTAACATAATCAGTTCATACAGCTGTATGGATAAATGTGTTACTGATCTCCAAAAAGTTCTGCAAGTGGACTTGTCGATATATATGTGGAAGTCCCATAAACTATCTATTGCTGATCAAAAGTTGCATCATGTTCTGTTTAAGCTCAAAGTTACCTCCAGCAGCCTATTTCTGAAAATAGGAGGTCAAATTTGTATGAAATGGGATTCCCACTTTTGAAACTATCCTATGATATGGTTTATTATCAGCCATAAGAGAGGGATTTTCTTGTTCCATTTGAAATTATATGATATAGAGGAGATGGATTGCTTCTTTCCTTCATTTATTAAAGCATTGATCGAGTTTGGGGCTTGGTTAAACCAACTCCCTATCTCTTGCCAGCTTACTAACCTGTAAACCTTTTTCTTGCATATTCAATACCAATACCAAGAGTAAAATACCAAAGAAACCTAAAAAGTAAAACTAAAACAAAAATAGTTGCCAATTTACAAGTCCCCAGTAACGGTACAAAAAACTTGCTTGCGCCCAAGAGCATATGCAAGTGTACGTGGTCTCACCAATTAATATAGTGGCCTCAAATAAAACTAAACATCGATCCCGCTGATACTTTTGCCAAGCAACTATCCATTTCTAGTTCACAATTGAGATTACTGAGTTCAACCATAACCAAAAGAGTTTGAAAGTTTATAACTAAAAGTAAGCTAAAACATTGCAGAAAAGTAAAAACTTTGGACATTCAATGAATTAAAACCCATGGCTAAAGCATTTCGAACAATCCTACAATGCTATTTAACTTCATCGATTATGTTACTTATCTTTGTCGTTGATTCATGGGGTTGATTTTATGATCATGGTTTCGGACCTCTAACCACCTATCTAACTTAGACCCACAACTACATTATTGAGTAAGGATGTCATAACTAAGCTAAACTCATTTATACTTCATCCTATAGTAAACCAAGTAAGGCATATAGGTATATCTCTATCCTAGATGCTAATTCATATCTTCTATTTTATAAAGGAATAAGAACCCTACTCGATTAACCCTAATGTTGTATCTTTCTATTCCCCCTTCCGAGATCACAAGGTTGACAATATATATATTCTAAGGGTAGAGAATACTTAAAATAATGTTAATAGGAGTAAAAAAAAATAAATATGATAAGCAATCCAAAAAAACTCAATTCAAAGCGAAAGTAAACATGTTCTTTCCCTTAGCCCTGAAAATATGGCGTTTAGCCAATAATGGTTATAACTGTAATCCAAATCAAAGAGTAAAAGATATAATCCATTAAAAAGATGAAGTAAAAAGAAATAAATCCTAATTAAAGTGTGTATATTCTCTCTCAAAATATCCAATACATCAAAGGTGATTACAATGTGTTCAAGAAGTGCTATTTATAGTAGAATTTTTTTGGCCATGTGTGAAACAATAGTTGTGCTGCAACAGGTAGTCAAATTGAGCATGGATCACAGCACACTAGGTTGTAAACCTAATTAGGGGTCATGTGTCAATGCTTTCCTAATTCATGTAGATGTCTGCACGAGGTTATCGTGACCCTTCACTGGAAATTGCATTTTCACATCCAAATATTGTCTTGTGCCTTTGTCTTTAATTCTAAGCTGTTTGGTATTATTTACCTTCAATTTACAGCTTTTATATCCTTCATATATTACCATAATCAACTCACCACATATCCTACATCATCATATACCAAGGATTGGAGCTCAAAATAACACAATATCAAGAACGGTGAGTTAGAAACACAAGCTAAGACTTGTGTCATCCTTTAAATCTTTAACTTATTATTTGAATCTTGACTTATTTCCATTGACCCCTGAATATTATAAAAAAAAGTTCCACACATATTTATGAAATAATACCATTAGGAACTCTATAAACACAATAGAATCCATCGAGATTAACTAGACAAACACCTAGCTCAGGCTAGCAACACTAGTTTTCACATTTAAACTATAAGTGGCAAATTTAAGTACAGAATTTTTTGAAATACACCATTAATATTGTAATCAAATTCTTATAGATAAATTCTTAATTATATCATCATTCATTTATTAAGCACACAAAAAGTCCTTAAAATAAGAGTAAATAAGCTAGTATAACAACACTAAGGCACATAAATCCACCTTAGATCATAATTACTTGTTTGGGTCATGTTGCTTTTAGTGAGGGGATCATAGTGGAACAACAAAAAGTTGATAGTGTTAAGAAGTGGACTAGACCCACAACTCCAACGATGTTCGGAGCTCTTTAAGTTTAGCTTGGTATTTTAGGAGGTTCGTGGAGAGATTCTCTTTGATTGCTACCCTATTAACTAAGTTGACTCAAAAAAAGATAAATTTTATATGGTACCATGCTTATGAGGGAAGTTTTTAGAAGTTTAAGAATAAGTAGACTTCAGCTCAAGTTTTAACCCTACCCAAGGGTACTGATGATTTCATTGTTTATTGTGATACATCTAATGTGGGACTAGGTTGTGTTTTGATTTACCCTAGTAGGTTCGTGGCGTATGCTTCTAGGCCGCTTAAGGTGCATGAGAAGAACTCTCTAAATCATTATTTATAATTATTGGCTATAATTTTTTCCATGAATATTTGGCACCATTACTTGTATGGAGTTCACAGCGATATACCTTTATAACATCAGAGCTTGTAGTATGTGTTCACCCAGAAGAAGTTGAATCTCAGGCAAAAGAGATGGCTTGAGTTACTAAAGGATTAAAATATGAGTCTTTATTATCACCCAGATAATCTAATTTAGTTGATGATGCTCTTAACATATTGTTTATAGGTAGATGGTCGCGTGTGGATGAGGAAAAATAAGGGTTGGTCAAATATATTAACTATTTGGCTAATCTTAGAGTTTTTCTTTTGGACATTGGGGATGGAGGTATGATCTTTTAGAGTTGGTGAAGTTATCTCTATGTGCTAAGGTTAAAGAGAAGTAGGTTTTGGAGCCTATCTTGATAAAGATTAAGGATGATGTAGGTTAGCAGAAATTCATGGCTTTTGAGATTGGTGGTGAAGGATCTTGAGGTATCAAAGTAGATTTTGTATTCTCAATATTAATGGGCTGCGAGAGAGGATCTTGGTTGAGGCTCATGATTTAAGCTAAATGATTCATCCTGGTTCGATGATAATGTACCATAATTTGGGAGAGATCTATTAGTGGAATAACACGAAGAGAGATATGACCAATTTTATGGCTAAGTGTATGGTTTACCCAAAATTGAAGGTGGATAACTAAAGGCTTGGTGGTCGATCTCAAGAGATTGATTCTCCCGTGTAGAAGTAGGAAATGATTAATATGGACTTTTTTTACTAGTATTTCATTGTCTCAAAGTTAGATTGATTTGATTTGGGTCATCATTGATAGTATAACTAAGTCCGATCGGTCCTTGAAAGTAAGGAATAATTATTTTGTGGAGCATTATGCTATGATTTTCATTCAAGAGATCATCAAGTTGCATGGTGCACCTATTTCTATCTAACTAATCAAGGTATGCACTTCTCGTCTCACTTATTACATTCTTTTCAGAGAGGTTTGGGGACTAAGGTGAACCTTCACACCACTTTCTATTATCATATGGATGTACAATTAGAGAAGACTATTAAAACTTTGGAAAACATGCTAAGGGCTTGTGTGATTGACTTTAGTGGTAGTTGGATTGATCATTTTACTCTTATAGAGTTTGTGTATAATAACAGTTATTACTCGAGTATTCAGATGCCCCCGTTTATGGATTTTTCTAGTTGAAGATTTATGTCTCTTAGTGGGTGGATTGAAGTTGGAGAGGCTCGATTGTTTGGCCCTGATTTGATTTACCAAGTTATGGAAAAGGTGAAGGTCATACAGGATTTTAATAATACCACCAAAAGTTGCTAAAATTTTAATACAGATATAAGGTAAAGTGAATTAGAATTTGATATCAGTGATTTGGTGTTCTTGAAAATATCTATCATGAAAGGGGTGATGAGGTTTGGAAAGAAGGGGAAGCTCAATCCCCTCTATGTTGGCCCATACTTTATTTTGAAGAGAGTGGGCACTGTGGCTTATGAGATGGAGTTGCCTTCGATTCTGGGTTCTATCCATCCAGTTTTTTATATTTTGATATTAAAGAAATGTGTGGGTGATTCTTCAATGGTTGTTCCCTTAGAGAATGTTGGTGTTTTAGAATCTTTGTCTTATGAAGAAGTCTCGATTGAGATTTTGGATAGGCAAGTCTTTCGTTTGAGTGCTAAAGATGTGGCTTTGGTGAAGGTTCAATGGATGAACTAAAAGGTCGAATAAGCTACTTGGGAAGTTGAAGAGGATATGAAGTCCAAATATCTATTCTTGTTTCCCACTTTGGATAATCGTGCTTAAGGTATTTGCGTTCCTTTATATCTTTATTTTTTTGTCTTTGTTAAAGGAAATTGCGGTTGTGTTTTGTGTAAAATTATGCTATTGGATGCCTTGATTCATCATTCGAGGATGAATGATCCTAAGGGGGGAGAACGTCACACTCTAGATTTTGATCCTTGGAAAATTCCTTGATTTTTAGCTCACTGCATAGGTCACGACTTTGGTGAGGAGTTGTGAAGACTCCGCACGAGACATGGGTACAAGAATAGCCTGACTAGTAGAATAACCCGGATTTCCTTAATCTTTTATTGAGATTTTGACTTGCACCAAATGAGTTGTAAAGACACATTACGAGTCATAGATCGTGAATCATAGGGTGGTTAGTGTAGGTACCCAAATATTTTTATGGTGGTCTTGATTATAAACATATAAGTCATATGGTATAGTCACGAATTGTAAGATGTGAGTTGCAACCTGACCATAGAGGATGCCTTATGTAATTGACTCAACCATGAGTCATGGTGGTAAGTCTTATGGAGACCATACAAGTTGTAATGTCACTTGTAAAACCTGGTGATAGTTCTTTATAATTTTAGTAGGTTCACTTTAGATATTTCCCTCTTTCCCTAATAAATACCCATGAACTAAAATACCCTAAGGAACCCCATAACTTTATATTACTCAAACAATTACTCTTCTATCTTCTGTCGAAAACAAAATTCAAAGACAAAGCTAGGGTTTCATGAGTTTGGTCATTTAGGGCTCAAGGGTGGTTTCTTCTCTGAATTTCATGGTGATTAAGGCATATATATCTTACCCTAAACTTGTTTTTAAAATTATGGCATTAATTGATTTTGTATTAACATGCTTTTGATGCGTGTTTTAGAATGATGGGTTGATGGTTTTTAATGAAAATTGTGTAAATACTTTACCCAAGAATTTTATGAAATAATTATCATTTAAATTAATGATATGTATACCTATTGATGTGCATGAGCATGGTGATGAAATAGAAATTATGGTTACCCCCAAATAATTGGATTTTTATTTTAAAACAGATAAGAAGGTCAACCAACTTGTATGGTTGGTTTTTGAATGTGGATAATCAGTTTTCTTTGACAACTACTTTAAACTAATGTCTTCCATTAATGGCTAAAATGTTTTTGGAAATGTTTTGATAGCCATGCAATGGTTTTAGCTTAAGAATTCAGAGTCCTATTGGCAAAAGGGTTAGAGTCACACTTGGCTAGATGATTTGGTTTTGACTTGGAACTTTGGTTTCCCACTGGCTAAGGGTTAGAGTCCCAATTGGCTAAATGGTATAGTTCTAACTTGAAACATTCGAGTCTCTTTGGCTAGTGGGTAAGAGTCCCGATTGGAAAATTGTTCGATTTGGCACAGTGACATATGATTGCATACTATAGGCAGTATGACGATACTACTTGATATTCCCAAATGAATGACTCCTTTATTAGAGGATGGGTTATGTGCTAACTATTTTAATTGGGCTTAAAAGAGGTTGTGTAGTTTTCTGGGAAGATGAGGTCCCGATAGGACTAATAGTGAGAACCATATTTATCAGTGTGGGGTCTAAATAAATGGGTGTTCAAGTCACCCACAATATACGAGTGGGAGGTTCAAGTTCTTTGTGCATGTATGTTTATAATTATTCTCCGATTTGTATTGTTACATGCACTAGGGCTCAACTGGAGGGTTAGATATTTGGCCTATATACCTTTTGGGTACTATTATGATGGTTAGCTACATAACCCAAACTAATGTTTTACTTTAATTCTAACCCTTGATCCCCATCCTAGCATCTTATATGTATATATAAATGTATAAATGTGAACATGTACATTTAGTTGAACTGGATTTTGGACTAGCATTACTTTATTATTATCCTTATCCTTAGTTACATTTTAGCGCTCACTTTTCTAACCGTCTCTGGACGTTGTATCCCTATGTGATGCAGGGAATCGAGACACTTCTACTTTTTTATGTAGTGATAGGTTTTTTTATTGTTATCAGTCAGCTTTGAATTGGTGAGCTTTCTTTTTTTAGATGGTCATCATTTGAAGTCTTGTTTAACTTATGTCTTATACTATTTATATTAGATTAATTTGGCTATCATCAGGGGTATGTCTTGACTTTGATTGGTTTTGATCTTTTTATAGGCTTTGTGGATTATTGTGGATGGGGATATTGTTGAAATTCTTAAATTCCCTTTTAGGTTGATTATCTAGTTATGTGTTCAAAATTCATTTGAAGATAACTGTATTGTGGTCTATTTAGCTAGGCTAAGGGTGTGGTCTCTGGTCCACGGTGGACTTAAGATACCCATCATGGCCAGGCCCTAGTTCGAGTCATGACACCTTCATTCTAGACAGTTGCTCCAAAATGGATTTTTTCTCACCTGATTCTTTTAGCTTCTCAAACTTAGTTTACTTTCCATCTCAACATCATTAACCATAACCTCATATTTGATGCATCATCATGCATATGTGAATGAATTATCGGATATGGTTTTGATAACATTCTACCACTCCGTGTAGTACTACCTATACATTTACCAAGATTCCTTGGATTCTGCACTGTATCACTCGGTAATATTCCATTTTTTCATTTGATTGAATATGGTTGATAACTAACTCATTTGGTACTCTAAATTCTTAATAGTGGTATAAAGGGAATCCATCAATTGGTTCATAATTGATAGATCACTACTCATCTTCTTGACACTTACATTAGCTGACTCCACTTCTTTAAGCAATTTAGCCTTCATGGCTTCCATAGACATATTTCTTGAATCATTAACAACATTTCCATGGATCCCATGAAGCACATATAAGCTATTTTAATTGTCGTTGCTCTTCCAAGTTCTTTTATTATCGTTTCTATAACAAGCTTCCTTATAATAGTTCTCTCATTGATAGGTACAACCTTGATTTTCTTGGTTAATAGCATGGAAACCCCCTGCTTATTAAAGTAGTCAACCTCTTCATTTAAATTAAATTCTATAGATCTACTATGAAATCGAACTACCTTGGCGTTCTAAATATTGCACGACAGTAAATGTTTGGTTAGCTAGTCTATTTGTGTCTTTATACAAGCCATGTCTTGGTCACATTCTTATCCTCTTCTGTATTGCTCCATTGATATAACACCTGAATAAGTGTTGCTTACTACCTTAGAATCCCTAGTATGCTAAGTTTTACTTGTATTCGTCAACCTATCAATGATATTAATGTCTTTTGTCACGGTATATCCCATGAAAGCACCAATCGCTGCATTTTCCACTGTTGTCCTCTTGCTTGAATTCAATGCCTTCTTGAATATATACATCATGTGTTTATCAATCAACTTGTCATTTGGGTACTGATCTACATCTTCTTGTACTAGAACCATATTTCATGAAGAGGCTTATTAGGTAGTTGCCTAAAATTATTCATCTCATCCCTTAACTATAACATTCTGGAAGGAAAAAATAGCCTTTCTAGGAAATGTTCTTTCAGCTGCCTCTAGTTTGTTATTAAATCATGTACAAGATCAGTCAACCACAAAAATCCTTTAGAAGATAGAGACAATAGGAACAACCTTAAATGGATTGTATTTTTTCCAACATTAGGATAGTCAAAATATTTGAAAATATTGGCAAAGTTCACCAAGTGCGTATTTGGATTATATGGTTAGTCCACTGAACAACCCTTTTAGATTGAACAATTGCATCATTGTATTGTAATACAAGTCTTTACCCTGGGGTTAATAGGGGTAGCACAATTGCTCCAATTTTACTAGCTCTAGCCAAATCAAGATTATCATTATTTAAGGAAAATTGTGTCATAGGTTGTTAGCGTCTTCTGTATCATGATTGCTTATTTATGTTGTATGGTGAAACATTATTTGATAATTTCCTTCTCAATCGATCGACCATCTCATCATCTCTAAGGTACTCATTATCCTCCTTTTGCACATAACTGTATGCATTAACATTCTATTATTCAATTGTGTGGTGGTCACTATAACCAATCTTTTTGTCTCTTGCAGTGCTTCCATGTTCCTCCTCAATTTTCTATGGAGTTTAGGATCAAAAGGTAATATAGGATTGCCTGACTAATTAGTCCATGGCATTCTCAATCAATACCCTACAAACACAAAAACAATTAATAAATGGAAAACTAGGAAACCAGACTAAGAGTTAGATAATGCTCATAAACTTAATTGACAACGATGTTCCTTGGCAACGATGCAACATTTTGGTACATCTAAACTACAACTACCTAACAAGAGTGTAAGAGATCACTATCAAATATGTAACCCTGCAAGCATAAGGTGTTAATTATGTTGTATCTAAATTAGTTGACATTAAATCATTAGTTCCAAAACTTAAAGATGTTTTGTTATAGTATTGCATAAGATATTGCTATATTTTTAAATGTCGACGTTTTTATTATAACCTGTCAAATATCACGAAATATCAAACTAGGATTATGTAACCTTGATGTTTAATCAATTTCAGACTATAATGTATATTAGTTCATACTTATACAAGTGATTATAGGGAAATTGAGATTAATTTTCCATCGAAGTTTTTGCTGACCTCCAAAGATGGTTTTCAATTAAATTCTTTCAAAGTTAAAAGTGATGAGATAATAATTCAATATAGTCTCTAAGAGATTAATCCAGTTAAGGCATTAGTCTTTATCTAGAGGTTGAAAACTCCAAATTTTTGTCACTAATCTCTTTTCTAGACATTAACTTCTTTATTCAATCAAGCTAAGTTTTAGGGCATGTTCTAAAGTTTGCAAATAATAGAACCCATGAAACTTAAGGGAAAACTAATATAATCTCAAGTATGATACAAACTCAACGATGCATAACGTAGAAGTGAAATTTCACTAAGGATCCCATAACCTTAGTTATGAAGTTTTATCTACTCATGATTAGAAAGTAGATAAAAAGATTAGATTTAGGAATCAAATAGTTGAACTTACAATGAATAAAGATTAAAACTCCAAACTCATTTCTCAATAATACAAATACGTTATAGAAGTCAACTCCAAGTAAAAGATATCTATTATAACCTTAATCTAGGTATTTATAGGCTCAAATAAAGTGGGGATTTAAACTTAAAGTTTGGACTACCACTTCACAATGGATGGCTTACTCAATGATCTGTCATGTGGGTGATGGTTTGTCAGTTAAATCACTGATTTCTAGAATTGGTCTCTTTCGTATGTATATCTATGACTGTAGTGATGGTCTGTTTCTTGTATGAAGGTCCATCACATAACTCATCACTTGATTCATAATTTTAACATTTTGTTCTATTATGATGGCAAAGGTGAAAAACCTCGACAATCCGTCAACTAGACGATCACCTAGCTCTGGCTTCTCCATTTTTCTTCTTCTTGGAAATAGAAAGTTCAATGTTTTATCATAGAACTGGCACCCTGTAAGGTTCCACATCACATGTCTCTTTAACTTAAGGTTATTGTATTTCCTACCTTTAAGTTTTGTTCCTAAGACCAGTACAAAATATATTTAAAACTAACTATTGGTGGAAAATATGCAATAATCCTTCCTTGAAGAGAAAAAATAAGTCGTCATGGGCCGATACATAAAAACTAAGTTGTCCTTATTTTCAGACATTTTAGCTATTCACTCAATCATTCATGTATTAATATTTCGGCGTCATATTTTGGACAAGTCTAATGTATTTGTCTATAACTTGGTTCAACTAGATGAGAGCTTGACTTATATGGGGGATTCTATTCTTATTAATGTTAGAGATGTTAGACGGTCATGATTTAGACATATTTCTACGGTTAAGGTTTGTGGAGACACTGCTCAACGAGAAAGCTACCTGGGAGATCGAGTGTGATACACAGGCTTATTATCCTTACATGTTTAAGCCTTTAGGAACTTCTTAATTCTTTGAGTTTTTATATGAACATCCTTTTAATAGTGGATGTTTGAATAACCTTCCATGTCATTTTTTATTTTTTTTTGCTTCTACATATAGTGCAATTTATAGCTCCCCCATGTTATTTATGACTTGCTAGAACTGAAAGTTTGATTATCGAGAAGTTCATTGGGTTTTTAGAGTCATTTCTATATTTTGAAGATTTTGAAGTTAGGAAAATGTTCTAAGATCAAAATTTAATGATCTTAGATGCCAATTTTAAAGGTTTTATTAGATCTAAAATATTGATTGTAGGCTAAGGATCCTTGGTCAGGGTCTCGAGGCTGAAAGACTCATTTTAGGCTATTAAGAGAATTATGGTTAAAATTGAACCTTAGGTATGGGATTCATATTCTTTCAAAAATACCTCTAATAGAAATTTTGATAGTTTCATTGAATTTGAAATTTTAAATTTGGTAAGGTAGCATAGTTTTTTTTTTTGCCTATACGAGGTTCTGAATTACTCCCAAGCACCCAGTTGGGGTCCGTTAGGACTTATCCAAAATTTATTGGTTGCTTGTGCCTATACAACAACCTAGGTGCTTTGAGACTGCTTTAGTAGTAGCTGATTCAGTAGCTTTCGACTTCATTAATACTAGCTAGCCAATTGAGCCGAGATCGCTTTAGTGCCCTTGTTTTTGCTTTAGCAGTGACTTCTTAAAACTTCATTTGGCTGCTTAAGCATCCACTATTGTGTGTATTTATATGTGTGTGTGTATGCCTATAAATGTCAGTGTGCGCGTCATCTTCTATGATTTCAGGTCAAATTTTAAGTATAATATCACCAAAGTAACCTTGGAGAGCTTATAAATAGTGAGAGGTTGACAAATTCGAGTAGAGATTAAGTCATGGACATCATTGTGATCATTTCCTTGCTTTTTATCTCGTAAGTTTATGGTTGATTCTTTGATTTACCTTTCTTTTTATGATTTGTGTTAGGATAACTTTTGGCTATCATGGGTCTCCAATTATGATAATTATGGGGAAAATTTTATCCTTTTGCTGAATGAGATGCTCTGTGGATTTAATTACCTGAACAAGAAGGCCACAAGGGGGATTTTTAGAACGGTTCAAAATACTTGGTTAAATTTCCATTATAGGTATAGATTATCATGTTTTGACATATAAAGTATTATTTATATAGCGTGGCAAATATTAATGGCTTTTTTAAAGGGAAAAACTCCATTAGAGGGGTTTCTCATGTGCTTTCGATTGTGTTCAGGTAGGATTGTCTTACCTTTCTCCTATAATTTGCTTTTTGAAAGTATTAGTATAATGTTATGCTAGTAGTGGGTGGGTTCTTATAGACCAGATATTATTTTAGCATTTATTGATTTTATTGGCCATCAGGGGCCTATTTGGATATAATTTTAACCTCATTTTCCTTTATGCAAGATTATTATTATCCTTTAGGGCTAGATTTAGAACCTTTTTTTCCTTTGTATGGGATTGAAAAGCCTTAACCTAGGTTCGGTGTTTGCCTTAGTTTGAGTTTTTACAAGAGTAGTAGTGGGGCTTACTGCCCCTTTAAGATAAAATGCATAGAATAACATCCCTTTATATCTAAACAATCACATAACTACTTCTTGACGCTATTATATAAGGTTTTGGTAGACTTATATGTTCTTTAAGTTCATTTAGCCTCATTAAACTATGTAGGGTAGTATTGGACGCTAAACTAGACTTTTGTGACTTAATAATTGGATCTAGCCTTAATTTATAAGAGTTTGCCACCTAAAGTTTGATGTCATGAGTAAATGGACTTGAGGTAGGTTAAACTCTAGGATGTTTCTACATATTGTTGTTGATTGGTAATTTCAGTATGTGTCCAACATTTGTAACATTGTTATTTACTATGAGGTTCGATTTGAGTATGATATTTATGAAATTATTATTATCTATCATCTCTCATTTTAGTTTGGCATATGTTATATTGCTATTATTCACAAGTCCTAACTTTAGTCCATTTATTTTTTATTACTATTACTTATCAGGGGCTAGGAAACTGATAAATATTGATAGAATGTTGGTTATGGCTGAAAAAGGGGTAAAAAGTATGCATATCACATCTTTGTGAACCATTTTACATTCATTACCACGATATATTGTCCTCACTTTAGTATTACTCTTTTTTTGTACCAATCGTGCTTATGGGAGCTTAGTTGGATTTATTTCTTCTTATGTGTGCCTTTTTAGCTTATGGGGGTCTAGTTAAGTTATAGCCACACTTTTGATTCTTCTTTGAGTTACTTATTTTCCATCTACTACAATTACCCAACATAACATATTATTTTTGTTTCTCTCTCTTTATTATCGACAATGTTTACATACTCGAACTTTATTTATACTTATACTATATTTATGCTCAGTTAGCTTATGATGTCTATTGGGTATTCATGGTTTTGGTACTCATACTACCCTTCTGCATCCTTTCACTAATGTAGATCCAAGAGAGTCAGTGTCACTGATGACATCTTCTAGCTGTGTTGCTGATAAGATTTTAGAGTTAGGAGATAATCCTCCTCTTTTTGTGGTCTTAATAGTCTTATTTTGCATATTCTAAGACTATAATGTATATTTTACACATTCGAGAAATCTCTTGTGGTATAGTGTCTCATGTACTGATTTTACCAAGTCGTGGGGGAACTAATATTATATATTATTCCTCTCCCATGTACTGTATAGTATGCTTTATATATACATATACATACATATATATATATATATATATCCTTATTTCTGTTGTTTATTATTTTTGTTGTATTCTCATATCCTTATCTTTTGCATGTTGGCCCATTACTTGTTTTTCTGGGCTATGGTTTGGCTTACCTACTGCTGAGTTAGAGTAGGTCCCATCATGACTTAAGAATTGGGTGGTGACAATTGCGAAAAGTAAGTTATTAATCAACAAAATTATAATCCAAAATTACTAATTTATCTCTATAATGTATAAAATAAATTATACAAGAGAGATTAATGATTCATAAATTAAAAATATATTTAAAATAAATGTTTACAAGAACATGTGAAAGCCTGACATGACCAAAAATTAAGATTATGGTCTTTACTGCTTTCGTTAGCCTCTTTTTCATCTTCTTAAGATACAAAGGTAATAAATAATTCATTAAGTAAAATTGCACGAAGGTTCACAATATGTCTTCTGGGATACTATTCGTAACTACATCTTAAATAACATAAAATAGAACCTTTAATAAATCATCCATGGATCCTTTCATATGTTTATGTCACTACTATCAAAGTTACTGACCAGTGCCGGTAGCAACTATGGTCTTCTAGCAGCTCTGTCTATTTGTATATAAGAACACTAATGATGGTTCTAGTTGCAGTCCAGTTGTCTATCTACTACCTTTAGAGAAGGTAGAAACTCTAATTTTATGTGTTACTGCTTAAGGTCTCACATCATTTGTCAATAGCAACCCAGATGCTAGCCGAATGACAACTTTCCCTTTTAAGACCAACAAAATAGTTCATAGAAAATAGCTTTCCAAATATCATATAACTTTTACGTCTAAACCAATTCCCGTCTCAATATGCACGAGACCGTCTTCCATACATTAAAAACAAATGTGTATACGATGCCATTTTCATACTATTATGAAAAATACAACATGTGGTGACATAGCAATGCATAAATTCCAGCACAACATCGAGAAATCAAAGAAAGAAAAAAATAAAACTCACGGTATTACCATAAAATGACATTGGACTAAATGCAACATTTATGTCTCTTATGGTTTTCATGTTCCATTCACTGTCCTTTTCTTATAACAATTTCCATTATAATGATTGGAGATTATCTTCTCTTTTCTGATATTTTCAAAAATGTCCAGTTGATAATAATTTAATCAAGTAATAACAATACAAAAAAAAAAGTATATGTACAAAATATGAAATATAAATTGTAAACTAGCTGATGATTTAGACAGAAATTAGAGACAAAGAGAAACAGAGATAGAAAGAAGGGAAAGTACAGGAGAAAAAAATTCTCCATTAGAAGAATAAACTGAACTCACCTAAACTAACTTTTTGAGATTCATTAAAACATGAACGACATTGGCTTACTAAAGTTATTGGACCACAAAATGATATTCTGGAGAAATTTACTAATTGTCATTCACTAAAATTGAATCTCCTAGACTGCTATCGAAGTCATCCAAACACACTTGAAAAAAATGGCAAATACTATAGATTAATTATGGATAAAAACGACTAAAGCACATTTAAATAACAAAAATCTTCACTATAGCACTATATTTATATGTATTCTATGATAATTAACAATCCTTCAAGAACAATTGAAACATTCAATAAGATCAATAAATGAGAGAGAAACTAGTGGTTGTTGAATATCCAACTTAGTTTGGCAATCACACGAGTTTTTACTGACTCAAACCAGATAACTTTCCAAATAATAATGAAATCATCTCTATTCCTTTAATTTTGATGTAGGATTAGTGCCATGACCCAATTTATCAGGTCATGATGGCACCTACAATAATCCACCAGTAGGTAAGCTAATCCATAGTCCGAAATCATAAGTCCAGGACTATACAAGAAAATGGAATGTAAATGCATAATAATTATGGTACAAGGGTTATCCTATATATATATAGCGATCCCAAAATCTAGTGATATTAGTATAAGAGCTTCTAAAATAATAAGAACACAAAATGAAGTACTAAATAAATATGCATGTAAAAATTGTCACTTAATACGACATAGAAATTAGTATAGTCCATAGGAGGGGGAGTAATAATACACTGAATGCCAAGAGCTTACCCCAAATATCTTATCCATAGCTGCTCTGCATGATGTACACAATAAAGATGAGAACTCGTACTATGATATACAGGCTGCAGAAATATAGTATGAGTACCAAACACGTGATACTCTATAGGCAACTGTCGACTGAGCTTCAAAGTTAATATAAATATAAATAACAAGTAGAGAAAGAATATAAACTACAATAAATTATCTAGGAAGCTAAACACCATATGGATAAAGAGGTAAGAAGGGTAAACTATCCTATTATAGCAGAATTTAGAAACTAAAGCACTATAACTTATATTACTAGCAAATATACATATAAGGGTGTTAGAAGGATATACAGTAATATGTAAGACCAACATTATAAATAACCAAAGGAAGAGAGGGATATACAGTAAAACCATAGCTAGATACACATATACATATATGTATAAGAGACTACTCCAAAGGTACTGATGAGTGGTGATTTTACCACTCATTTGGACTCAACTTTCATGAAAAATACTAAGTTTTTTATCAATAAATAAGATATAATGGTAATTTAATGCACTGATATACATATTTTGTAGGTATAGAGTTGGTGAGATGGATAGATATGGATAGAAGCTAAAAGAGATCAAGTGAAAGAAAAGAAGTGTAGTTGAAGACCTAGTGTAGTAATCACCCCAAGTTACCACGATCGTGGGCCAAAGGCTGCGGTCGAGGCCCGTCAAGATAGTCCATTGAACGCGATCGTGGAAAAATACCATGATAGCATTGGTCGCGGTCTAGGACAACCTCATGCGATCACAGTTAAGTGGGAATATTGCCCAGTGCAGTATGTAATTTCACTTGGTAGAATCCCAAACCATATATAGGCAAAAACCATTTCTTCTTTGGGTATTGCTTACCTCATAGATATTTTTGAATATAAACCAAGAACCCTAATTGGGAAAGATTGTAACTAATTTAGGACACTTAAATTCTTAGTGTTTTGTGAAGAATGGATGATTTGGATAATCCTTATGGTATATCTTTCTCTATTTTCTTCATAAGAAGCTATCTAATTTAGTCTTAGGTTTATATTGAAGCGTGGCATAGAAGGAATGAATCCAATCCATGCCTAGAATGATATAAAAATCAGTCATCTCCAATTCAACTAAGTCTGCTGAGATGACTTTTAGAAATATCATAACTGGGCAGTTCCTGTATACCCGTCGGGCTTTGATAGTTTTACCCAGTGGGGTAGAGATTGAAAAGAGATCTGCTAGAATTTTGGGACGGTTTCCAAAATCAACTACTATATAAGAAGTTACAAAAGCCAAGAAGCTCCTGGATCTAGCAAAGCGTAAATATGCACATGAAAGATCTGTAACGTACCAGTAACCACATCAGGAGAATTTCCCTGATATTTCCAGGACTGGAGAGCATAAAGTCTTTCTGGCCGTTGCCAACTAGTAGCACTGAAGTGGCACCCTGCTGGTTTGGGTGACCAGATTGAGCTAAGAAATGGTTCTGCTGACCCTAAGGACCTGGCTGAGGACAAGTCTTTGACTCTGTGGCCTAGCTTGACACACCCAAAACAAATACCACTACCCGCTCTACAAATATCCTGATAGTGCTTGCATCAAGTCTTACGAAGAGAATTGGTGCGGGCACTACTAACACTGCCCTAAGACTTATAGCTTGGCGCTCAATCTTTATTACCATCCCCAAACTTAGGAGATGGAGCACTAGTTGAAGAAGGGGATGGAACTGATGACCTAGGAAAAAATGGAGAATGATTTTCTCCTTCTTATTTAGGATGAGCAAAGTTGAAACTACCTGTCTTTGCTCTCTTATTCTGTTTCTCCCTCATCTTAATCTTCTGTTCTTCTATCTATTGAACATGAGTCATAAGCCTGGCTATGTTCTTTTGACTATTCATAATTGCAGACCTACACTCATTAACCACACAATCATTCACCCCAGAAACAAACTTACTCATCTTGGCCCTGCTATCTACAACTACATAAGGAGTATATTTGACTAATTGAGTAAACTTAAGAGAATGCTTTTTAACCATTATGTTGCGCTTCTAGAGGTTGATGAATTCTAACACCTTAGTCTCTATCAGCTTTTAGGGAAAGAATCTCTCTAAAAATACAGAGACAAACTTCTACTACTCTATAGGGCCTGCATCATTTGCCCTTTCTGACTTCCACTGCTTGTACCAAGTATGAGGAACATCCTACAACTGTTATGCAGTTAGCTCAGCACTCTCACTTGGAGTAACCCCTATAATTTTAGTAACTTTCTAAACTTGATCGATGAATTCCTGAGGGTCCTTATCTGACTTAGACCTGAGAAAGGATGGAGGATTCATTCGGCTGAAGTCCCAAATCCTAACAGCAGCTGAATTGGCCATTGGGTTAGATAGAAGGATAGTTGGTAATTCATTTTGATCAGTAACTGACCAAGAGTGTATGCATCTCTAAACCCTGCATGAGAAACATGTTAGCCCAAAGGATCTTCGGGCTGAGGGGCTGACTGATTCTCCTTTCTTATTTTAGGAGGCATGTTCTGCAAAAGAAAGGGAGAAATAGATTAGACTGAGAGATTAAATTGAGATTATGCTTACTGGAATGACAAAAATACTGAAAGAAGGGAAAATGTTCCTAAAACATCTCGTAGCCTCTTGTGCATAAATATGACACGTAACACACCCATGCACAAGACTCTACTAGATGCGGCTTTCAGACTTTCTAGGACTCTATTAAACCTGGCTCTGATACAAAGTTTGTAACGCCCCAAATATGGTACCCGGAATGCTACACGGTGCTCATGACCAAAAAGGACCACAAGCTAACCCATAACTGATATTTGTACCAGTATACTACATGATATACTATATAAAGGTGGAAACATGAACTGAAAGGCCATAAGGTTCAAATCTATAACATAACTGATAAATCATAACATAAGGATGGAGTATGACATACCCAAAACACTGAAATAACTATCTGAACATGATAGTCTGCAGAGCCTATAACTGACTGAACTTTTCGAATAAGGAGTTTATAGGACATGTCCCTAACTAACTCTAACTAATAAATTAATTAATGAGATTATAAAATAATGATGATTTTCTTGAAAGATGAGGACTCACTACTTCTCTGACTGCTAAGACTGGGATGCTATTGATTCTCTACAGCTCGTGTCTTTGAACCTATGGTATAAGATATAATAGCACAAATGGGTCAGTACTTTAAATGTATTGGTATGAATACGAGGTAGGCTAAATGCATGCGTTCAAATGCATGAACAATACTGGTTAACTGACTAATATGAATGTGAGAATACATGCATGAACACATAGCAACTATATCTGAGATCGTGATAACATGAGTTTACTAATAACTAAGATAACTGATAACTCAGTTCTAATGACTAATATAACTAATAACATGAGTAACTGTATCTGACAGTCCTAAATCTAATGGAACTAGCCGAGTTCTGTACTGTTCTGGGTTAGTTATATTTGACAGTCCTGAATTCTGTAATTAAAATAGTGGGAAGTAGTTATCTAATAGACATGCCCCTAATATACCATTATGGCTGAGTTAGGGTCCAATTTATAACCTCAATTAGAAGGCTGTCAATACCACATTACTAGTAAGAATAATATATGAGTAACCCTTATATAACAGGTAACTGTAGTGAGAACAGTGGGAACCCTCATATAACAGGTTAAGCTACCTTATCTACCCTCATATAGCAGGCTATAATATCTCAACCTACATTGGCTATGTAGTTCTGGAACACAAGGATTGCTTTTAAGAATCACACCCTCATATAATAGGTGACTTTTCATCCTTGGGTTCACTTGGTGCTAACTCCTACTCCCATCTGAATAGACACTGAACATAAATTACTGAACTGAACTAGACTGAATTAACTAAATTTTTGTTGACAGATAAAATAGTACAGAAATTGCTGAATTACTGAGATTTCTTGAGTCGCATGACTGATTAAGTTTTATAGATCATGGCTTGAATAAGGATATCATGAAAACATGACATTAAATCTAGGCACCTAACTACATTTTTTGGGTACATGTACCCCCAGGACTCGATGGAAGGAAACTGACAAAGCATGTAATTCTTTAATGCATGACTAATCATCAGCAGTCAATAATACAATAATTTTAGATGTATCATGGGCATTTGACTATCATAGCTTGGTACGTGAATAAGATAGCATGTATACATAGCATAATTTTAAGATGCTAACTCATGAGCAATCCAAAAAGAAATTTCAATGCATAAGAATAACATGGAAGTCATTTTGGATCACAATTTAGCTATAGTGCATAATTTCCATCTTCCTACATTTTATCAAACACCTTGCATGCACCCATAGGGCATAGGCTTAATATTTAAATTAACACATTATAATTAACCCAATTTATGGATTTCACTTACTTGCTGATATAGTTTCATAAAAAAACACAAATATTCCAACTTGGGAATCATATAACAAGATAAACATGGTTACAATCAACCCACAACATAAATATCATGATTTGTAATTTGAAATAGGGTTCTTGAGCTTTATGGGCGGAAAGAATCCATAAATCAACCCAATGCATACCTTAGTTCTTGGTTTTGCGAAGATTGATGGAGAGACTTTCTTGAAATTGACTCCCCAATTGAAACCTTAACTTGTTCTTGAGAGAAAATTGAGAGAAACTAGTATATTTTGGGTGAAGAACGGATAAATCACGTATTATTAGGCTTAAATACGGGTGGACAATTGACCATTTTAACGCTGGATGATTCTTTTAAAATTGGTGAAAGTTTCCCAACCTGGACCCCTGGCACAACGCGGCGCTGTTGCACCATGTCGCTGGATTTTGACAATTGGGAAATAGGGTAATGGTACGACACGGAGCCATCGTATTGCCACCTCAGTTTAAACCTAGAAGTTTGGCGGGACGTGCAACAATTACGTACTCCTACTATAATTTGAAAAATGCCCTTTTCTCTTGTGGCGCAGCGCGCCACTTACTAATATTGCGTTGTTTTATGATGGAAACTTCAAATAGTCATAATTTCTTACCCGGTTATAAGATTTAGGCAAATCTTATATTGATGGAAAGTTTACTGAATTTCCTATATGGCAAATGCTTAGAAGCTAATACTTAACATTCCTGGGACAAAATTAGTTAAAAAACTTTAGGGTATTAAACTTTGTAGTTAGAAAACTTTGGGTTATTAAACTTTGCCTTCGACACTACTGTGTACATATTATCTATTTTTAGGATACTATAAAGTACTCTTATGTTGTTAGTGGTGGCTCTAGTATCAATCTTATCGCATCTTAGGAGGGATTATCTTATATATTTTTCCTCTAGCTTTCCCTATTTGATATATTTATATGTATATTACTTCATTTTTGCTTATGTTATTTTTATTGTTGATTTTACCCCTATCTTTCCTGGATTTTTGCCCATTGGCTCATTACTCTTCATCTTGGGTATGGCTTGGTTTAGCTTCTGGTGGGATAGCATAGGTGACATTATGACTTGATAAATCAGGTCATGACACGAAAAGCCTCTGACTTCTGTCTTGCAATCAAAATGATGTTTTACATATAAAGATAGGAAAATCTATACCAATAATGTGAAATTAAACTTGGGTCAGGAACAAAGCTCATAATCCCTTGTGGGGCCTACTTTCATAATTAAAAACATTATAACTATCACAGAATCCCTCTCATCTCAAGGATCATCTGCCTCAAAATTAAACTTGTCAACTGGGTTGGGTTTGCTAGGTTAGATATGTCTAAAGGGAGATCGGACCCGATCCGACCTAGAATTGATAAGGTAATAGTGTAGAAGGATTTAAGGGCATTAGACAGGACTCAATAAGTAGCCTGGTAGATCGTCCTAATTGGAATAGCAGACCAGGCACACCAGTGCACCATAACGAATTGACCCAGTAACCTGTGGATAATGGCCTAGGTGGTCTAGCAGAAAACTGTGGTCTAAACCCTCCTTGGGATACCATGAACTACCCTGTAGATCTGGCTCTCTTGGAATATCCTCTTTCTAATTCCTGTGTTCTTCTCTTCTGCCTCTGATCTTCCATTTTCTATGCAAAAGCTTGGATCCTCGCTATGTCCATATCTTTGTTCAAAGTGGCAATAGTATAATCTCTAACAAGATATGGATCCAGCCTATCCACATATTAATGAACTCTGTCATCTATAGTAGCTATAATATTAGGATCATATCTCGACTAGGAATTAAATCAGAGACTGTACTCCCTCACGCTCATATTCCCCTGATGAAGATTTAAAAATTTATCTACACAGGCCTGACGAATCTCAAATAGAAGATAATGATCAAGAAATGCCTCTTTAAAATCCTTCCAAGTAGCTGGGGGTGCATCAATACCCCTAGATCTTTTCCAGTCCTCATACCAAAATATAGCCTCCCCTTTGAATCTATACACCACTAACTCCACTGTCTCTCTACCCATTACATGCATAACATCTAAGGCCCTTTGAATTTGATCAATAAAGTCCTGTGGGTCCTCGTTAAGATTTGATCCAATAAAAGTGGGAGGATCCATCTTAATAAAGTCCTGTGTTCGAAGGCTAGCCACCTTATCTGTACCACTAGGACTCGTGGTAGAAATGGCTTGCTCGTGAGCTTTCCCAGCAACTATACAAGTCAAAAGTTGCACTGTATTTCTAAGATCTTGATCAGCAGCATTAATAGGTGGCTCTAGGATATAGTTCTTCTCCCCCTTATTTCTTCCGGAGTGGAAGAAGATTCTGATGTATGCTCAGCTGGAGCCTCACTTTGATTAGCTAGTATAGTGGGTGACTTACTTGTCCCCTCTTCGGAGCCACATCTACTTATTTATCAGTATTCTTGCTTTTGGTAACCGGCATCATTACTACAATAAGAGAAAAAAACGGATTGAGTGGTCAACTATGACTGCATATACAATAGAGGATCTATCGCACGATCTAAGACATTAAGAAAAAAAACAACTCCTAAATGTCCATAGCCTCCTATTTATAGTTCCAGTGCACGACACACCAATAAACAAGACTCTATATAGACACGGCTTTGTAGACTTACTAGGACGAACTTCTCTGATACCACTATTGTCACGCCTCAAATCCTATTGCGGCGGACTGACACCCATAAACGAAGAGGCTTGGGAGAACCAGCTTATAACCTTATACTTCCCATGCATACCTCTATGACAACCCAAAATTCAGAGAGCATCATATCACATCTAAAAGGAAATAATCACCTGTATAAGCTCGAGCACACATATATATGTATATAGAATACTTGGCCGTTGGAGCCATCACGTCGATTAACAAAACACCACCTTGACTGTACATTAGTTTAACTAAGGTCGGGACACACCCCGCTATATAACTAACTTCTATACAATACCAAAAGTAATTGGATATGACATGAAAATCCCCGAAGTAAATTGGAGCTAACCAAAAGCAGCTAGATATCCTGGCTCCTACTTGTGCGGTGTATGAACTGAGGTACCTGTGCCTGCAGCATGAAATACAGGTCCCCCGTGGGGGATGTCAATACGCAATATGTACTGAGTATGTAAACCTATAGATAATCACATATGATATAGGACCTCAATAGAAATCAGAAACAAGGGAATAAATTGTAATAGGAGTGGACCACACTTACTAGAACTTGTGAGAAACTGTACATTGTATTTATTCAATCACTTTACCTTCGTTCATAGCGTCTTTGTAATCATTACTGTACTGTACTGTGACCATTAGGCTGCCTCCAGTACATATCAACTGGGATCGACCCATGATAGGATTATGCCCCTGGTATACCACCTATAAACACATAAATAAGGATCGATCCATGATAGGCTTATGCCCCTGGGATACCACCCGATAAGAAGGAACTTCCATCACTTAGTTCAATTAATCTTTGAGATTGATATTTTGGTTGCCACCGCATTTTTGATACTTTGAAACAATGATACATCAATAAGAGACATATAAATAGACCATCAATGCAATAACAATGAAGTAAGATATCATTGGCCCATCAATGAAGTGTTTTGGAGTCATCAATGCCATAGCAAGGAAGTAGAAACTTATTGGTATATCAATGAAATGTTTTGGAGTCCTTAAAATCACATGGATCTTGTTTGAGTAACCGGAAACCTTCTGACATTCAATAGTGCAATAAACATGTAAGATTTGGAAAACAAGTAAGTATTGGAATGTCTTGACATCTTGTAGGGTAGAAATAAGTTCAGTGGTAACGTAGGACATCATACAAAACCATTATGGATCACATGCTACTGAATAACTTTGGAGACTTTCTTAATAGGACAATTGTTCACTTTCATGCTAAAGATATGGTATAGAGTATGCTTTACATACTGACTATCAACCTTCAATACTAGTCCTAAACGGACTTCCCATCTTTTCAGATTACTTATCTAAAATGAACAAATAGCAATCTAGTATTAGCAACCAAACGTCACAATTCAATTATTTGAATACACCAAACTAGTGGTTAAGTAGTAAGCCTTAATTACACCATAAAGGGTGACACTTTTACCCTCTTATACTCCAATTACATTCACATGCCATGCATATTCATACAACATCCTCCAATATCAATTGGATTCATTTATCCTTCCAACCAATCCATTAAACCAAATTGATCCATAGACATAAATAATCATCAATTCAATAGTATATCACCATATCCACCTTCCATAACTCAATTACCATATCCACCTTCCATAACTCAATTGTCATATCCACCTTCCACAATTCAATATAACCAAACCATGCAAAATAGTCTATAACACTATTTCCGTCACCTTTCAATAACAACCAATACATATAATCCTCTATCACACATATACATATGGAAAAGAACAAAGGAAAACAATATTCATACCTTATAATTCACCTCTTGATTATCCAATCCTATTTTCACAAATAATAGGTGTCGTTCGAAGCTCCCGAGATGACAAACATAGTTATCGAATTACTTTGGAATTTCTATGGTTGAATCAAAAGTAATTTAAAGGTCAATTTTGGCTAGGGTTTGTTCTTCCTCAATGATTGATGATGAAAATGAGTTTTTGAACTCATATACATATATGTATACACATACTCCCGTCCATAATATAATAGGAAATGACCAGAATGCCTTTAAAATTTAAATAATGTCAAATTTGTCCTTCGGTGGATTGTTTTGATAAGCTAAAGTAGATCGACCATAACTCTTTGCTCCGATATCGGATTTGGGTGAAATTGGTATCTTGAAAGGATAATTCAAAAAGATTTCATTTCATATAAAGTAGGCCACCCAGTTCGTCCTGTGCAAGGAGTTATGGTCGTTTGAAGTTGTCCCTAAAAATCTGGTTTGATAGGCTGAAGTAAAACAAGTATAACTCATTACTCAGACGTTGGATTTAGATGAAACCAATTGCATTCAAAAGAAGACTCAAAGATATTTCTTTTAATAGGTTGCAGCTCTCCTAGTTTGTTATATTAAGGTAGTTATGATCATTCAAAGTTGACCCAAAAATTCAACTGGCCTTAGTAGTTTGTGCGCAGGAAATTTTCCTGCACATTTTCTATTCCCAAATATCCCAGCCACCGTTTTATAGTTTCAAACGTGCTCGATTATATTCAAAACCTATCCATTTTTGGAAATATTTATATCTTTTGAAAGATTATTCAATAACCTTATCATGGAACCATCGATGGGCAAATTCTGGTATAATTAAAATAAAAAAAAATAATTCTATATAAATAAGACCAATACACGTACTTGAATACGCCAATACACGTACTTGAATACGGGGTGTTACAGTTAACCCTTGAAAAACTGAAGAGAAACATTGGTTTTAGCCTTTTTGGAATTAGGGGCATGCCATGATGAGATCACAGTGAACAAGGCCTGTGCCACGGTGAAATCGTGGACTCTCACAGGTTCCTCACAAAAATTGTCATAACCTTTCACTCGAGTATCAGATTAAGGAAAAATCGGATGCATTGGAAAGAGTAAAAATTTATCTATAATTTGGTGGGTATTGAACTCCAAATTTCCATATATTATAGAAGTTATATACTTTCAAGTTTGACCTTTGTAAGATCAAATACCAAAATTTGGTCGAATCAAAAGTTCTTAACTTTGCCCTATGCGTTTCCTATGAATATTTTTCACCTCAATACAACTTTTCATGCTAGGATAATGATCATGACACTTATATTTACATAAAAATCATTGGTTTCGAGTTAATACACATAGAATTAATGGTTTAAATTCTTGCCCAAATATACATGGTGTTACGTCAAAATCCACATCATTTTCCAAAACCAACCTAATATTCTCACATGCTTAAGGAATAATTACCCTTAAAATGGGTGAAATCCAAGATAAATTAAGGCTAAAATCAAGCCCTCAAGATTTTAGGGATTTTCAACACGAAACCAAGAAAGTCTACCAAGAAAAGAGTGAATTCTTACCTCAAATCAAAAGTTAATCACGAAAACTAGTGTTAATGAGCTTGCTATAACCCCCAATATTCAATAACACTTAATCTAACTCATTAGGGTTTAAGCTCTCAAGAAATGGATGAGAAATAGCTAAAATCATGGTCTAAGGGGTCTATTATACCCAACCCAGGCCCTCAGGTTTTGCTATTACAACCTAGGCCATCGCTATCATGATATCTTTTGGATGCCACATAATTTACAATTTCGATCATTAGTACGTGATTGTAGCATCTATGCCTACTCAAGCGAGTTATGATTACAATCCAAGAAGTCATTATTGTGGTACACAAGAACCTGATGCACCAAATTTTCCATGTCTGGAATGGACTTCAAACGGGTTCTCAGGATTGGTTTTAAATTTCATATACACAAATAAACTCTATAACCACACCAAATTTAATGTTGCAGACTTAATGGTGCAGTCAAAATTTCAATCTGAGGCTGTTTCAACAAAATATGGGCCCTACACCCTATTTCCAAATCCTTAACTCTCTCATTAATTGGTGAAAATAAGCTTGAGTGTCTTGAGACCTAAAACAAAGGTCCAACTAGCCTAGATAAAATATTTTGGAGCTATAGGTGCATTTAGAATTTGTATTCAAGGTTATTTTACTAAATTTTTTATCCGTTGTCCATCTATAACCAGTGAAGACTTCAAAATAGGGAATTGGCTCTAAAAGCCAAACGAACTGTCTGAGAACTAAATTTTCAGTCCCAACAAGTGATAAATAACTTAGGAAAGCTATGTAACATATCTAGAGACAAAAATAACTAGATATATAGAAAATGATGTGAAGGGTCATTACACTTATAGTTTATTTTCGATCTTCAACCCTTAATAGTGAGAACTTCATAGTAGAGAATCATCTCTAAAAACCAAACAAATTATCCAATTGCCCAAAATGTTGGCTCCAAAAAGTCAATAATGACTTGGGGTTAGCTATAGGAAAGCTTTAAATTGCAAAAAAATGTGGAAATGCAGACTTTTATATGAAAAAAGGGTTAGGATGTACCTGAAGGCTCAAACTAGTAGGGATACTTCATCTGCATCTTGATCTCAATATCTCTAGTAGCCTCCTATACTACGTGTTGTCTCTATTGAACATTAACCACCAGAATCTCCCTAGATTTCAACTACCTAAATTCCCTAGCTAATATGGGAACTAACTCCTCTATAAAAATCAATCTATTATCCAACTGAACTGAGTCCCAACAAAGCACATGTGACGTATCAGGGTATTAATGTGGTTTCTTAGAAATATGAAAAATTTGAGAAATAGTGACAGGTCATAGGCCATCTTTCAAACTATAAAAATTATCTCAAAAGGCCTAATATATTAGGAGCCAAACATTCTCTTCCACCCAATCCTCATCATGCCCTTCATGGGAAATACTTGAAAGAACACTCATTCTCTAACTACAAAACTCAAGGCCCAAAGTGTACGATCTACATAAGTTCCGAAAAATTTTATTGAAATTGAATAACGCATCCAGGGTTAAAAGGGTCAACTTCTCACCCCTATTTAAGAACTTTAACACGTGATTCAACAACTTTACACCTAAAATACACTCTCTTCTCTCAAAAAACTCTCAAAAACAAGCTAGGGTTTTCATAGAAGAGCCAATTCCATGAAAGTTTCTCAGTCATTCATCATGAAATCACTAACTAAGGTATGCATAGTGTTCATTTATAGACTCTTTTCATCCCTGAAGTCCAAGAATCCCTTTTCTAACGTCAAGATATGGATTTTCTTTATGATTCATGATTGGGATGTTCTTGTTCATATTGATAAATGAAAATAGAATTCTACTCTATGTTGGGTGATAAATTCTATGTGGGTTAAATTATTATACATATAGATTCATGCAAACCTATGACTAAACCCTTCAATGATAAAATTAGAATTGAACCATGATGTTTAATTATTGAACAATCGTGTTTAGATGTACCATGCCTACAACATGTTTGATTAAATGCCTAGATAAAAGAAAATTTCCTAACTACATGCTACCATAGAATCCCCATGCATGTACAAGTTATGCCTATCACATGTTTTGATAAAATACTACTATAAATGTATTATGGATTATGATGTTAGTTATATGTTTAAGTAAGTTATTCTTGGTCAGTTTCCTTCCATCGAGTCCTGGGGGTACTCGTACCCGAAACATTAGCTGTGTGCCTAGAGCCATGTTATGTTTTCATGATACTCTCAGTCAAGCTATAATCCTTAGACTTCAGACAGTCTTATGACTCAGGAAATCTCCATGATCTCATGAACTCAGTTAGTTGTTAGATATTAGTAGTATTCTGTCAGTCAATAAAATTTAGTAATTCAGCCCATGTTCAGTTAGGTAAATCATGTTCAGTGTCTATTCAGAAGGGAGTAAAAATTAGCACCGTGTGAACCTAAGGATGGGAACACACACTATTACATGAGGGTGTGATTCCTAGAAGTCATCCTTGCATTCTATAACTATGTAGGTATCATAGGTCGATACATCAACACTATCTGATGAGGGTTGATAAGATGGATAAATACTATCAAATAAGGGCCACACCATTCTCGTATAGGGGACTTTATCATATGAGTGTCGCCCACATCTTATACTTACCGGTGGAGTAGTATTAATACCCTTATAATTGGAGTTACAAATTGGACCCCAACTCAACTATCATGGCATATCAGGGTCATATCAATTAGATAAATACTTCTGACAGTTTCATGTTATAAAATTAGGACTATCAAATATAGTCAATCAATCTCAGTAATAGAACTCAGATAGTTCTTCAAATTTTAGGACTGTCAGATACAGTATGAAACTCAGATTGTTCCATTAGATTCAGGACAGTCAGATATATTCACTAATGTTATCAGTTATATTCAGATTCAGCAATTATGTTATCACAGTAATAATGTTAGTCATTATGTCTCATGTATGTATTCACACGCTCATGATAGTTAGTCAGTTATTATTATTATTCATGCATATGAACTTCATAAATTCAGCTACCTCACATGCATACCAATATATTCAAAGTACTGACGTATTTGTGCTATGGTGTCTTATACCATAGGTTCAGAGAAACGAGCTCCAGAGTAACAGTAGATTCAAGAGATCTGCAGATAGAGTTAGTAGTGAGTCCTCATCTTTTGAGAAAATGATTATTTCTCTATTATCTCATTAATCAATTTTTTAGTTTGTGTTAGTTGGGGACATGTCCCATCAAATCCTTACAAAGATAGTTCAATCAGTTAAACATTTTCTAGACTATCATGTTTTAGACTTCAGTATGTTTAATTTTGTTTCGGGTATTCTATTAACCCACACACATGTTATATCATTCACATCTTGTTCAGTATTGAACCTTATGGCCTTTTAGTTCATGTTTCTGCATTATAAAGTATTTTATGCAGTATATAGGTACAAATATCAATCATAGGTTAGCTTGTGGTCCTTTGGGGTCATAAGCACTGTGTAGCATTTTTGTTACCAGATTTTGGGAATTACAAACTTGGTATCAGAGCCTAAGGTTCAATAGAGTCCTAGGAAGTCTAAAAGCCAAATCTAGTAGAGTCTTGTACCTAGGTGTGTTGCGCTCCACATTTATGTACAGGAGGCTATAAGATGTTTTAGTAATAGTTTCCCCTCTATTAGTATTCATGTCATGCCAGCGAGCGTAATCTTAAGTCAATCTCTCTTCCTAATCCATTTGTCCCTTTTTCTATAGAACATGCCTCATAAAAGAAGAAACAAAAATCGGTTTGCCTCTAACCCCGAATATCCTTTGGGCGATAATGATTCTTATGCAGAGTTCATGGCTGTATTCACTACTCTTGCTCAGATATTTACTACTCAAACTGAATGGCCAGCAATTATTTTAGCAAACCCAGTGGCCAACTCAGCCACAACTAGGATTCAGGACTTCACCCGAATGAATCCTCTATCCTTCCTCGAGTCTAAGGTAGATGAGGACCCTTAGGAATTCATTGATCAGGTTTAGAAGGTGACAGACATCATGGGGTTGACTATTGTTGAGAGCACTAAGCTAGCAACATATTATTTTTAGGATGTGGCTCATACTTGGTTTAAACAGTAGAAGTCAGAAATATCAGATGATCTAGGTTGTATAGAGTAGAAGGAGTTTGTCACTGCATTCTTAGACAGATTCTTTCCCCAAGAGCTTAGAGAGGCTAAGGTGATAGAATTGATCAACCTCAGGTAGGGAAATATGATGGTGAAAGAGTATTCTCTTAAGTTTACTCAATTAGAAATATATTCCCCTCATGTGGTTGCAGATACCAGAGCCAAGATGAGTAAGTTTGCTTCAGGGATAAATGATAGCATGGTAAATGAGTGCAGATCTTCTATGCTGAAAAGTGAAATAACTTTAGCTAGGCTAATAAATCATGCTCAGTACATAGATAAGTAGAAGATTAAGTAGAGGGAGACGGAAAATAAGAGAGTGAAGATAGGTAGTTTCAACTTTGCTCAGCCTAAATCAGAATGAAGAAACCATTTCCAGTTTCATCCTAAGTCAGCAGTTCCATCTCCTTCTTCAACAAGTTCTTCATTTCCTAAGTCCAGGGAGTGTAATAGAGATAGAACACCAAGCTCTAGGTCTCAAGGCAGTTTTAGCAATGACTAAACTAATCCCCTTTGTTAGACTTGTGGTTACAACCACAAGGGTGCTTGCAGAGCTGGTAGTGATGTCTATTTTAGTTGTGGAAAGCTAGTCCACAAAGTTAGAGACTACCCTCAGTCAGGTTATCAAATTTATCTTTGCTTCTCAGCTCAGTCCAATCACCCAAATTAGCAGGGTGCCACCACCAGTGCTACTAGTGGGCAACTTCTAAATCATCTCTTTGTTGTTCAGTCCCGACATGATCAGGAAAATTCTCCTGATGTAGTTAGCGGTATGTTACAAATCTCTCATGTGCATGTTTATACTTTGCTAGATCTAGGAGATTCTTTGTATTTTGTTAATCCTTATATATTAGTCGATTTTGGAATCAGTCTCAAAATTCTAGACACACCCTTTTCAGTCTTTAACCCAGTGGGTAAAACCATCATAGCCTGGTGGGTATACAGGAACTACCCAGTTATGATATCTTAGAAAGCCACTTTAGAAGTCTTAGTCAAATTAGGGATGACTGTTAGTCAAATTAGAGATGACTGATTTTGATGTCATTCTCGGCATGGATTGGCTTCATTACTGCTATGCCACAGTCGACTATAGAAATAGAATAGTCCAGTTTCAGTTCCTAAATAAACCCATCTTTGAGTGGAAGGGTAGAACTTAAGAGTTCAGTGGTCAGCTTTTTTCCTACCTTCAGGCGCAGAAAATGATATCTAAAGGATGTGTATATCATCTTATTCAAGTTAAGCACACTAGTTCAAAAACTCCATACCCTAAATCAGTTCCAGGTAAATATTCAGATATTTTTCCTGAAGATCTTCTATGAATTCCTCCCAAAAGGAAAATAGACTTCAGTATTGATCTTCTTCTAGATACTCAGCCTATATCCATTCCTCTATACAAAATAACACCAGCAAAACTAAGAGAACTAAATGAACATTTGAAGTATCTCTTAGATTAGGGATTTATGAGGCCTAGAATTTCCCCGTGGTGCACTCCAGTATTATTCATACGCAAGAAATTTTATCAGAATGTATCTTGACTATTGTCACCTCCATAAGGTTATGGTCAAGAACAAGTATCCTTTTCCCAGAATCGATGACTTGTTTGATCAACTTTAGGGTGCCAGTTATTTCTCTTAGATATACCTTAGATCCGGCTATCATCAACTCAGAGTTAGAGAATGTGACACTTTGAAAATAGCTTTCCATACTCGTTATGGTTATTTCAAATTATTAGTTATGTCCTTTGGTTTTACCAATGCCCCAACAACTTTTATGGGCATGATGAACTATTTATTCAAGCAGTACTTGGACACGTTTGTCATAGTCTTCATATATGATAGTCTGGTCTATTCTCACAATGAGCGTGATCATGCAGACCATCTCAGAATAGTACTTTAGACTCTCACAGATAATCAACTATTTTCCAAATTTAGTAAGTGCAAATTTTGCTTAAGGTCGGTAGCATTTCATGGTCATATTATTTACTGTTATGGCATTAGAGTGGATCCTCAAAAGACCAAAGCAGTAGAAAACTAGCGTTTCCTTATCTCACCATCAAATATCTAGAGTTTCTTGGGTTGGCCAGTTATTATAAATGGTTTATTGAGGGATTTTCTTTTATTTCATCCCCTATGTCCAGATTAACTCAAAAGAAAGTCAAGTTTCAGTGGTCAGATTTTTGCGAGAAAAATTTTCAGGAGTTGTAGACTCGACTCACCTCAGCACCAGTCTTAGATCTCCCAGATGCTTCAGATGGGTTTGCAGTATATTTTGATGCATTTAGAGTAGGTTTGGGTTGTATCCTCATGCAACATAGTAATTTCATAGCCTACGCCTCTAGGGAGCTTAAACCCCATGAGAGGAATTATCTTAGTCATGATCTTAAGTTAGAAGCCGTAGCCTTTGCCTTGAAGATTTGGAGGCATTATCTATACAATGTTCATGTAGATGTTTTCACAGATAGTAAGAGTCTTCAGTATGTATTTTCTCTAAAAGATCTCAATCTTTGTTAGAGAAGGTGGTTAGAGCTCTTGAAAGATTATGACATAAGTGTCCTTTATCATCTGGGAAAGGCCAATGTAGTGGCCAATGCTCTCAGTAGACTATCCATGGGCAGTGTTTCTCATGTTGAGGATAGTAAAAAGAAGTTAGCTCAGGATGTCCATCCGCTTTCAAGACTAGGCTTTTGCTTAGTCGATACAGATGAGGGTGATACATGGGTTCAGAGTAGTTTAGAATCATCTCTAGTTTTTGAGGTGAAAGAAAATCAAGATAGAGATCCCAACCTTCTCAAGTTAAAAGAGCCAGTTCAGGAATAGCAAATAAAGTTTTTCTCCCAAGGGGGAGATAGTATTCTTTATTGTCAGGGTTGCCTTTGTGTTCCAGGTGTAGATAAGGCAAAAAATTCTTGTAGAAGTGCATGGTGCGTGCTACTCTATTAATCCATGGGCCATAAAGATATACCACGTCTTGAGGGAAATCTATTGGTGGAGTGGGATGAAGAGAGACACTGCAAAGTTTATGGCCAAGTGCTCTATATGTCAGAATGTTTAGATAGAGCATCAGAAGCCTAGTGGGTCCATGCAGGAGTTTAGTATTATTACTAGAAAGTGGGAAGTTGTGAACATAGACTTTGTAATGGGTTTGTCTGAAACTCATCATTAGCATGATTCAGTCTGGGTCGTTGTAGGCAGAATGACCAAATCATCTCATTTCCTTCCAGGTCATACCTTTTATTCAGCCAAGGATTATGCAAAACCCTACATCAAGGAGCTGGTCAGATTTCACAGTGTTTCGTTGTCCATTATCTCAGACAGAGGTACCCAGTTCACCTCTTATTTCCTAAAAGCATTCCAAAAAGGTCTTGGTACCCAAGTTTATCTTAGTACAACCTTTCATCCTCCGACAGATGGTCAAGAAGAAAGGACTATTCAGATGTTAGAAGATATGCTAAGGCTGTGTGCAATTGATTTTAATGGAAGTTGGGGTGACCACTTACCTTTGATTGAGTTTTTATACAACAACAGCTATTATTCTAGTATTCAGATTGCTGCATTCGAAGCTCTCTATAGTAAGAGATGTAGATCTTCAATAGGTTGGTTCAAAGTTTGTAAGGCCTCAGCCATAGGTCCTGACTTGGTATTCAACGGCTTATAAAAAGTCAAATTGATTAGAGAAAGACTCTAGGCTGCTCAGATCCGACAAAAGTCTTATGCAGATATTCGAAGAAAAGATCTCAAGTTCCAGATTGGTGGATATGTCTATCTAAAGATCTCTCCCATGAAGGGAGTGAAGCGATTCAGCAAGAAAGGGAAACTCGGTCCTCAATACATCGGTCCCTTCAAGATTCTCAGTCGATTCGGCAAGGTAACTTATGAGCTCTAATTGCCATATGATATAGCCACAGTTTATCTAGCCTTTCATGTCTCTTTGCTCAAGAAATGCATAGGTGACCCATTAATTGTAGTCCCTATTCAGAGCATTGATGTTAAGAAAACTCTCTCTTATAAAGAGATTCCAGTCAAAATCTTAGACTATCGGACTCATAAATTGAGGAACAAAGAAGTCCCTCTAGTTAAGGTTCTTTGGAGAAATCAATCCATCGAGGGAGGTACTTGGGAAGCAGAGGAAGAAATTTGTACCAAGTATCCTCCCTCTTCTTCGCCAGCTCAGATCAAGCTCAAGGTAGCAGTTCTCCTTATGCTTGCTTAGTTTTATGTACAGTGTTCATCACAAACATGGTATGCAGTTTCATGCTCATGTTCGCATTATAAACTTTTTATAAAGTACCATTGCATATTCAGTCATGAACTTATGTACCAGTTCAGTTATGTAATTATGCATCAGACATGCATTCTCATTATGAGAAACTTAGTTTTTTAGAACACTCAGTCATTCATTCATGAATCAGTTACACATGCATCAGATATGCATGTTAAGTATTATATGTTCATCTTGTCAGTCATGTAAGTCATGAGATTATGTTCCAGTTATTTATGTTCAACATGTACATCAGATGTCTTTTCTCCTCTCTCAATCAGTCTCATTCGAGGATGAATTTCTCAAAGGGGAGATATTGTAATACAATGTACTTTTCCAAGCTAATTTTATCTAAAAAATGTCTAGTATTAGCTTCTAAATTGAATGATATTTATTCCATGAGGACTTTTCAAGATTTTCACATTTTTTTCATATAGAAAATTCAATAAGTTTTCGATCGATATAAGATTTACCCAAATTCGATAACCGGGTCAGAAGTTACGAATATTTCAAGTTCGTGTCATAAAACAATGCCAAATTAGACAGTGGCGCACTGCACCATAAGAGGAAATGTCATATGGAAAATTCCAGTAGGGGTCCATGATTATTGCATGTTGCGCCAGGGCCAAAATTAAGAATTGTCCTTTTCCAGTGTCTTAGCGCAATTTCCTCCACATCGGGCCAAACTTTCAGGTCATAAAAGAAGGGGCAATGCGATGGCTCCACGTCGCACCATTCCTCAATTTTCCAATGATAAAATTCCAGTGACACGACGCGATAGTGCCTTATTGAGCTAGGGGTTCAGTTGTGAAAATTTTACTAAAATTAACTGATGCGTCCAAGGTTAAAAGGGTCAACTTCCCACCCTAATTTAAGCCCTTTAAAATGTGATTCAATCACTTTACACCCAAAATAAACTCTCCTCTCAAAAACTTTCAAGAATAAGTGAGGGTTTTCATAGATGATCAAATTCCAAGAAAGTTTCTCCATCAATCATCACAAAATCATGAAATAAGGTATGGATAGTGTTCATTCATGGACTCCTTTCGTCCATAAAGTCTAAGAATCTCTTTTCTAACTTCAAGTTATGGATTTTCTTTATGATCATGATTGGGTTGTTCTTGTTCATATTGATGAATGAGAAATTTAATTCTACTCCATGTTGGGTGATAAATTCAATGTGGGTTTAATTATTATAGATATAGATTCATGCAAACCTATGACTAAACCCTTGAATGATAAAATTAGAATTGAACAATGCTGTTTAATTATTGTACAATGATGTTTGCATGTACCATGCCTACAACATGCATGATTAAATGCCTAGATGAAAGAAAAGTGCCTAACTAGCATGATACCATGAAATCCACATATATGTACAAGTTATGCCTATTACATGTTCTGATTAAATGCTACAATAAATGTATTATGGATTATGATGTTAGTTATATGATCAAGTAAGTTATGCTTTGTCAGTTTCCCTCCATCGAGTCCTGGAGTACTCGTACCCAAAACATTAGTTGTGTTCCTAGAGCCATGTCATGTTTTCACGATACTCTCAGTCAAGCTATGATCCTTAGACTTTAGACAGTCTTATTACTCAGGAACTCACCATGATCTCATGAACTAAGTCAGTTTTCAGATATCAGTAGTATTCTGTCAGTCAATGAAATTCTGTAATTCACCCAATATTTAGTCCAGTTAAATCATATTCAGTGTCTATTCAGATGGGAGTAGAAATTAGCACAGAGTAAACCCAAGGATGGGGACACACACTATCAGACGAGGGTGTGATTCTTAGAAGTCATCCTTGCATTCTAGAACTATAGAGCCAACATAGGTTAAGACATCAACACTATCCGAGGAGGGTTGATAAGCTGGATAAACACTGTCAGATAAGGGCTCCACCGTTCTCGTATAGGGGACACTATTATTTGAGGGTCGCGCACAGCTTATACTTACCAGTGGTACAGTATTGAAACCTTTCCAATTGGGGTTATAGATTGGACCCCAACTCAGCCATCGTGGCGTATCAGGGATATGTCGGTTAGATAACTACTTCCCATAGTTTCATGTTATTGAATAAGGACTGTCAGATACAGTCAATTGGTATCAGTAATAGAACTCAGATAGTTCTTTTAATTTAAGGACTGTCAGATACAATCAACTCAGATAGTTCTATCAGATTCAAGATTATCAGATACAGTCATTCATATTATCAGTTATATTCAGATTCAGTAATCATGTTATCACAGTATTAGTGTCGATTGTTATGTCTCATGCATGTATTCTCATGCTCATGATAGTTCGTCAGTTATTATTATTGTTCATGCATATGAACCCTATGCATTCATCCTACCTCACTTGTATACCAGTACATTCAAAGTACTGATACATTTGCACTATGGTGTCTTATACCATAGGTTCAGAGACATGATCTCTAGAGCAATAGTAGATCCAGATATCCATAGATAAAGATAGAAGTGAGTCCTCATCTTTCGATGACATGATTATGGCCTTATTATCTCATTAATCAGTTTATTAGTTGGAGTTAGTTGGGGATATGTCCCATCAACTCCTTATTCAGACAGTTCAATCAGTTAGAGGCTTTCTAGACTATCATGTTTCAGACATCTGTATGTTCAGTATAGTTTTAGGTGTTCTACTAGCCCACAAAATTGTTATATCATTCATATCATGTTTAGTGTTGAACCTTATGTCCTTTCAGTTCATATTTTCGCATTATAAAGTATTTTATGCAGTAGATATGGACAAATATCAGTCATGGGTTAGCTTATGGTCCTTTCGGGTTATGGGCACTGTGTAGCATTCCGGGTACCAGATTTAGGGTGTTACAAATGCTTACAACCTATCACAATAAGTATTTACTCAATCAACCACATGATATATTTCCATAAACAACCACAATGATATATTTCCACAACTATGTGAGCCAATATCCACTTATTATTTCCATTTCATCCATGAATTTCCATATATCTCATATACCAAAAAGTATGAATATATTACAATACACCAATGGTACCACATTAGGCATTTGAACAACACAATACAATTATTTACATGTATTCAGGGCCATGAACATCACATAGAACTCCACACAGTCACAAACATGATTAATATCTCAATTTTGATAACAACTTTACACATAGGTCCCCACATGGAAATAACACATATATATCCATTTTTAATGATTAGTTCCCACCCTTGACATGCATTTTGAACCATCATTTACTACCTATCCTAGTTGGAAAGAGTTAAGCCATAACCTATTTCGAATGCTAAAACTGATCTGCTACACTTCAAATCTGCGACTTTACTTTTAACAAATGATCCCAAAATTTAATTAAAATATCATATATAGATTCTATGTGTCAAAGAAAAACCAACAACACCCATATTAAACTATTTTTGGTTCGTGATCAAAATGAACCCCCGGAATAGATTTTTAAAAAAGAAGGGAAAAATCATAACTTTGCTTCAAAAACATGTTTTCCACATTCATAGAAACATACAGCTAATATTCCAGTCAAATTGAGTCAAAAATGAGGTTCAAATCAAAGATGAACCATTTCTAAGCTTTACCGAGTAAAATCATTGAAAACCAGTTTCAATGAAAAATTATAGTTGTTTAGCGTGTTAAATTTACGAAATACTAGTAATTATAAGATTAAAATATTATTCAAGCGAAAATGAGTGAAATTGGGGTTTAAAATCAAGCCCTAAGATTTTTGAGGTTTTAAGAAATTAAACAAGGAATTACTAAAAAAGGTAAACTCTTACTTTAAATCCATAATAGAATAAAGAAATAGATGTTAATCAAGCTTCACAAGACCCGACAAGCTTTACTTTTAAGCTCCCACACTATTTTAGGTTCTAGCTCTCAAGAGGTAAGGTGAAAAAATGGACAAAATAGGACAAAAAAGGGGTAAAAAATTGTTTTTACACATGCACCAACTTTAAGAAAATAGTTTTTTATGTTTAAGTTCCATCTGGACTTCGACGGGGTATCCGAGAATTGTTCAGAGTCTAATTTATGCAAAAAGAACTATGCAAGATCACTAAATTCGGTGTTTTGGATACATGGGTAAAGTTGGATTTTTAGAAAAACATCATTTTCACAGAGTTGATTGCCGAAATCCAAAATAAAAAAAAATTCAAATCGAGGGTCGAAATTAGATTTAAAAGTCGTAAAATCAAAACAAACATGTTACCAACCTAAAATCAACATTTTTAATCTGCTGGCAAAGTTAGTTTTTTAATTCTAGGTCTTTTCAATCAAATGTGGATCCCACTCTACTATTTCCAATTTTTCTAAATTTTCAACTAATAGGTCGAAATGAGCTTGAGTGCATTGGGACCCTAACCAAAGGTCTACCTATCCTAAAGTTGATATTCTAGATCTACTAGTACAGTCCATTTTTGCATCCATCGCACAGATCAAAAGATATCTACTTAAGTCTAAAATAAGGCTCTCGAAGCCATCAAAAACCATTATATTGTGTTAATGGTACAAAAATGCATTGAAAAATGTGCCAATGACCCCTACACCCCAAAAATATCATAATGCAACTATGGAAATGGGTAAAATAGTCAAATTACACAAAATCACAAATTTAACATATCTTATCAAATTTGTAGGTTGTTATAGTGTGAATCCTGAAGAATGTCTTTGGGATTTCCTTGGCCTATATCGTCAACTAATGGTAACATAACCTCAAGACTATCTTAGAGAACACTGTCGCTCCCTGAAGTTGTTGAAATAAGTCATTAACACAAGGCGTAGGATTTCTATTCTTTACCTTCACCTTATTTAGCAACCTATAAATGAAACACATATAAAAGGAACCATCCTCCTTCTTCAGAAACAAGATAGAAGCACTACAAGGTGACACACTCGAACTAATAATAACCCTTACCCAGAAGATCCTGATGCTTAAAATTCAGCTCCTTAAACTCGACAGGAGCCATATGGTAAGGTGACATAAAAATAGGTTTTGTGACCAACTCAAGATCAATTAAAAATTGAATATCACACCCAAGAGGAAGGCCAGGTAGATTAGTAGGAAAGACATCAGTAAAATCACAAACTATAGGAATAGAATAAGGTGAAGTACTCTCCATTTTAACATCACAAATATAAACAAAATAAAACTCACAAACCTTCAATATAAGTCTCCTAACAAAAACATAATAAATAATCCATATTAGCACACAACTAATATATCCCTGCCACATGATCAGGGGTATGCCTGGCATGGCTAAGGTAATAGTATTTGAAAAATAATCCAATACTACATGATAGGGGGATAATAAGTCCATGCCTAAAATTATATCAAAGTCTACCATATCTAGCATAATAAGATTAGTCAGCATATCAAACTCCTTAACAATCACACCAAATGATCTATAAACTAGATCCTCTACTGAACAACATACACGGGAGTAGATACACATAATTTCACCGATAATGAATTTGTAGAAAACTCTAACATTGGTGCATAATTGTAATACCCCAATTTTCTGAACCGAAATGCTATACGGTGCTTATAATCCCGAAGGACCACAAGCTAACCCATGAATGATATCTGTAGTTGTATATTGCATAATATATCATAAAATGCCAAAACATCAACAAAAAAGGCCATAAGGTTCGAATTGAATAAGCATCTAATAACAAAATATCTAAAAAAGGTATAATAATACCAAAACAAGTTATAAATACTGAAAATAATGAGATATGAATATCTAATCTTAACCTCTAACTAAAATGAACAAAGAGTTGAAGGAACATGTCTCCAACTAACTCCATCTAGTAACAAAATAGTAAATGTAGCAATAATTATATCGTCCCCAAATGAGAAGGACTCACTACAAACTCTAAACACTAGAATGCTACTGCCTATCTGGAGCTCATCCCTCTGAACCTATGCTGTAATATAAGAGAAAGAACCATAGCATAAATGCGTCAGTATATTTGAATATGCTGAGTATAGGAGTGAGGTTGGCTAAATGCAAAGGGTTATATCCATGAACAATGCTGACTAATTTGAACGTGAGAATACATACATGCATACATAGTTATAACTGAACTCGTGAAAATACTGACTACTGAGTCTGAATACTGACAACATGAGCGTACTGATACTGAGAGACTGAATAGATGAATGACTATTTCTGACAGTTTGAATTATGAAGAACTGGTCTCGTTGACTGTGTCTGACAATCCTGAGGTTGAATACTAATATCATAAATTTTGATAACTGATATGAATGAAACAATAGTTTAGAAAATTGAGATACCTAATATAACTGTAATGATTAGCCTAACAGATGTAACTGATACTAAGCAACTCTATCTGACAGTCTTCCAATGGAACTATCTGAGTTCTGTTCTATTTGAAGTAGCTAAATCTGAGATCATTCCTACCAAGTGGGTGATCATAAGTATAGTGATAATAAGGATGATTTAACTTAGTCTGAGATCAGTTCTATCTATCCGTCCTATCTAATGGGTGATCTTTAAATCTAATGATTTTGATACTAGTTAATCATAGTTGAGATCAGTTCTAGCTAATGGGTAATCTTGAAGTCTATTTAAAATGATAAACATTGACTGTATCTACAGTACTGAATTTGAACTACTAAGAGGAGTTGACTATGTCTGAAAACTCTGATTCTGTAACTGAAACTGTGCGATGTGTTCATCTAACCATCATGCCCTAAGCTAAGCTAACTGGGGTCCAATCTCTGCCCTAATGGGAAGGGTGTCACTACGGCGCCACCAGTAAAGACATCTGTTGTGGAGTCTTTCCTAATCTAGCGGGTGGCTCCTGGATTAGTCCTATACATATAAATGTTCTAACGGGTGACCCCTGAGTATGTCTGTCCTATCTAAGGGTGACATCTCTTACCTATGCTGGCTACGTAGTTCTGGAACTTAGGGATTGCTTCTAGGGATCTCAGTCCTATTCTAACGTGTGAGCCCCCATCCTTAGGTTTTCCTAGTGCTAAATCCTACTCTCATCTGAAAGACACAGAACTGAATAACTGGGCTGAACTAAATAACTTAACTGAACTGATTTGCTAAAATAATATTAGTGGTATTATTTAGCAGAGCTAAAAACGAGTTTATTGAATTTGGATGACAAACAAAATATACTGTGTTCTGAGGACTGATTGAGAGTGCTGAAGTTACTGAGATTGACTGTGAATACTGAAGTTATAGACTGAGTACTGAGATCACTGAGATTACTGAACTATTTAGACTACTGAGATTTCTGAATTTTCCTAAGTCACATGACTGACTGAATTCTATAGATCATGGCTTAACTGAGTGTATCATGATTACATGACATGGCTATAGGCACACAACTATATTTTTTGGGTACAAGTGCCCCCAGGACTCGATGAAAGGAAATTGACACACATGACTGACTTGATCATAAGAGTAGAGTTCATACTTAGCATGGTTCTCAACAATTTATTTCATGGAAGGGAATTTCATACCCCATGTATATACTTGCATAGCTTTCAATATCATGCTCATTACATATAACAACCACAATCCATAATATCATAACTTGGGGAATTCATTGCTCATTACATATAACAACCACAATCCATAATATCATAACTTGGAGAATTTTACGAAGTACATGGATATTCTCATTTTGTACATAAGTGGGTTTGGCAAGTAAGCATAGCATAATTTCATATGACTAGTTCATGAGTAATCCAACAGTGTTCACAAGACACATTATCAACATGAATGACATTGAGTCATAGAGTCCTATCATGAATCCTTCCCTTAGTTAAAATTTAGCTATAATGCATGATTTCTAGTCTCTTAGGTATTTTATCAAATACCTTACATGCACAACTTAGGCATAGGTGTAAATCATATGATTACTCATTATAAATAATCAAACATACATGTTTACAACTCATATAATGTCATAGATTCATAATAACATAAAAAGATTCTATCTTGTCATCATTCAATACTTAAACATGATCAACAATCCATTCATAACATGAAAACCATAATATATAGTTTTAAAAAAGGGTTCTAAAACTTCATAGATGAAAGGAGTCCATGAATGAACACACGCATACCTTAGAAAGGAAACCTTGATGATTTGCTCGAGAGTTCTTGGATTGGGAAACTTAATTCTTAATTATCCTAGAAAAAGGCTTGAATCTTGCTTTTGAGAGATGAGTTTGATGGAAACCCTAATCTTGTGGTGGAGAGTATAAGAGAGGGTTTTTGAGATGCTTAACTGAAGAAAAATGGGAAAAATTATGCATCTTTAGGGTTATAAGTCATGGAAGGTAAAAAAAAAAGACCAAAATAACCTTATGTAATAATTTCCCAATTGCTGAAAATCATTGCAGACGACCTTCGTGATAGGGCGTCAAAAATGTGGTAAGCTATCACGAATGTCTTCACTTGGGGGCTGGTTTATGCCTAAGGCAGATCACCTTCGTGATAGGGCATCACAAATGTGATAGGCTATCATGAATGTCGTCACTTAGGAGCTGGTTTTAGCATAAGGCTAACAACCTTCATGATAGGGAATCACAAATGTGATAAACAATCATGAATGTCATCACACTGTTTCCAGCCTGACAAGCTAGAGTAAAATACACATAACTCTTTGCTCCAATATCAGATTTAGGCGAAGTTGGTATCTTTGGAAAGATAATTCAAAGACATTTCATTTGATATATAGTAAACCACCCATTCAGTCATATAAAATGAGTTATTGTCGATTGAAGTTGACCCAAGTTTTGACGCTCACTAAAACTTAAACGATTGGAAAGCTTTCAACTTGTACTTGAGTTAGGGGACCCATATGATATAAATTCATGCTCAAATAGATTCCCACAATACATAATTAATTAACACACTAAATTTATATAGGATTTAAGGCTTTTGAAATATCCACGTATAGGAATGACAGATTCTCATTCTAGTCCAAAATGTGGGGTATTACAATATCTACCCCTTGGAAACATTCATCCTTGAATGATACTGGCTGAGATGAGAGGAAAGACCACTTAAACGAATATATAGCATGAATAACTGATCATGATTTTATGGCAACATGACTGAAAATTGAGCATATCATACTGTACATGCATATCTGATGCATGGGTAGCTGATTTATGAATGTAGGACTGAGTGTTATGATAAACTGAGTTTCTCAAACTGAGAATGCATATCTGATTCTTAATAGATAAGTTGAATCCATGCATATCTGATTCATGATTGATGACTTACATGATACGTGAATGCATAACTTAAAGTTTTGATAAGCTGACGATGCATATATGATGCGTGAATACATGACTGAACTGACTCACAAACATGCGACTGAATATGCAATGGTGAAGGTACTAAGATTGAACTGAAACATGAGAACATGACTAATTCTGCTATGTGATATATGCACTGAACATCATGAGCTAAACTGAACCTCTGAATACTTGACCTACAGCGGAGGTCTAACTTGAGGGTCAACTTATGAGTACCCTCTATTCTAGACTGAATTCGTTATGTAAGGAGAAACTGAAAGATATAAGGCATGAGAGCATTAAGAGAAGGTTGGGTATCTCCCCCTTGGGATGCTATGTCCTTCTAAGAATGCTTACCTTACAGAGATACTAGGTAATGCACAGGGCGTCTACGAACTAGATTATAACTAAACTTCGGGGGTATGAAACTAATGCATAAGATGGACTGAACTTGCAACTACTAGGACGTTCTACCTTTAAAAAGTTACATTCTCTGAGATTTTAGATAGCATGAATAGATGCAAGGATGACAAAACAAGCTATACAAATTTGACTACTTACTGGTATGATAGGAATACTTAGAAGGGAAATTGTTCTTAAAACCTCTCATAGCCTCCTGCACATAGGTGTGGTGCACAACACATGCATGTATAATACTCTACTAGATGCGGCTTACAGAATTTCTAGTACTACATTAAACCTTAGGCTCTGATACCAAGTTTGTAACACCTCGATTTTCTAAACCGAAATCCTATACGGTGGTCATGACCCTGAAAGACCACATGCTAACCCATGACTGATATCTGTACCTGTACACTGCATAATATATCATAAAATGCAGAAACATGAACATGAAGGGACATAAGGTTCGAACTGAATAAAAGTATGATAATAAAATATCTAAAAAAGGTATAACAATACCAAAATAAGTCATAAATACTGAAAATAATGAGATCTGAATATCTAATCTGAAATCTAGTTTGAAAGCCTCTAACTGAACTGAATAAGGAGTTGTAGGAACATGTCTCCAACTAACTCCATCTATCAATAGAATAGTAAATGAAGAAAAAATCATATCGTCCTTGAATGAGAAGGACTCACTGCAAACTCTAAACACTGGAATGCTACTGCTAATCTGGAGCTCGTGCCTCTAAACCTATGGTGTAACATAAGAGAAAGCACCATAGCACAAATGCGTCAGTACGTCTGAATGTACTGAGTATATGAGTGAGGTAATATGAATGCAAAGGGTTATATGCATGAAAAATACTGACTAATATGAACATGAGAATACATATATGCATACATAATTGTAATTGAACTCCTGGAGATACTAACTACTAAGTCTGAATACTAACAACATGAGTGTACTGATACTGAGATACTAAATAGATAAATGATTATTTCTGACAGTTCAAATTCTGAAGAACTGGTCTAGTTGACTATGTCTGACAGTCTTGAGGCTGAATAATGATATCATGAATTCTGATAACTGATATGATTGATACAATAGTTCAGTAAACTGATATAACTGATATAACTATGATAATAGGCCTAATCGATGTAACTGATACTGAGCGACTGTATCTGATAGTCTAAGTTCTGACTGAACTATTTGAGTTTTGTTCTATTTGAAGTAAATAAATCTGAGATCTGTCCTATCTAGCGGCTGATCATGATTATACTAATAATAAGGATAATTTGACTTAGTCTAAGATCAGTCTTATCTAGCGGGTGATCTTTAAATCTAATGATTATGACACTGACTAATCAAAGTTGAGATAAGTCCTAGCTAATGGGTAATCTTGAAGTCTATTTATAATGAAAAACATTTATTGTATCTAACAATACTGAATCTGTACTACTAACCTAAGTTGACTGTGTCTGAAAACCCTGATTCTATAAATGAAAATGTTAGATGTGTTCATCTAACCGACATTCCCCAAGCTAAGCTGACTGGGGTCCAATTTCTGCCCTAACTGGAAGGGTGTCAGTACCACGCCACCACTAAAGACATCTGTTGTGGAGTCAATCCTAATCAAGTAAGTGACTCCTGGGATCAGTCCTATACATATAAATATGCTAATGGGTGACCCCTGAGTATGTCTATCCTATCTAACGGGTGACATCTCATACCTACATTAGCTACGTAGTTCTGGAACTTAGGGATTACTTCTAGGAATCTCAGTCCTATTTTAGCGGGAGAGCCCCCAACCTAGGTTCGCTCGGTGCTGAATCCTACTCCCATATGAAAGGTGCTGAACTGAATAACTGGGATGAACTAATTAACTTAATTGAACTGATTTGCTGAACTGATACTGATTAACTGAACTGATGCTAGTGGTATTATTTAGCGGAGCAAAAATTAAGTTTACTGAATTCTGATGACTAACAAAATATACTGAGTTTTGAGGAGTGATTGAGAGTACTGAAGTTACTAAGATTGACTGTGAATACTGAAGTTACAGACTGAGTACTGAGATCACTAATATTACTAAACTACTGAGACTACTGAGATTTTTGAGTTTTCCTAAGTCACATGACTGACTGACTTCTATAAATCATGGCTTAACTAAGAGTATCAGGATAACATAACATAGTCGTAGGCACACAACTATATTTTTCGGGTACAAGTACTCCCAGGACTTGATGGAAGGAAACTGACATAGATGACTGACTTGATCATAAAAGTAGAGTCCATAACCCAAAATATCATAAATAAGGGATTTCATACTAAGCATGGTTCTCAACAATTTTTTTCATGGAAGGGAATTTCATACCACATGTATATACTTGCGTAGCTTTCAATATCATGCTCATTACATATTACAACCACAATCCATAATATCATAACTTGGAGAATTTCACGAAATACATGGGTATTCTACATCTTGTACATGAGTGGGTTTTGCAAGTAAGCATAGCATAATTCCATAAGACTAGTTCATGAGTAATCCAACACTGTTCACAAGACATATTTTCAACATGAATGACATAGAATCGTAGAGACCTATCATGAATCCTTACCTTAGTCACAATTTAGCGATAATGCATGATTTCTAGTCTCTTACGTATTTTATTAAACACCTTACATGCACAACTTAGGCATAGGTGTAAATCATACAATTACTCATCATAAATAATCAAACTTACTTGTTTTTAACTCATATGATGTCATAGATTCATAATAATACATGAAGATTCTATCTTGGCATCATTCAACACATAAACATGATCAACAATCCATTCACAACATGAAAACCATGATCTATTATTTTAGAAAAGGGATCTTGAACTTCATGGATAAAAGGAGTCCATGAATGAACACACGCATACCTTAGAAAGGAAACCATGATGATTTGGTGGAGAGTTCTTGGATTGGAAAACTTAATTTTTGATTATCCTGGCAAAAGGATTGAATCTTGCTTTTGAGAGATAAGTTTGATGGAAACCCTAATCTTGTGGTTGAGAGTATAAGAGAGGGTTTTTGAGATGCTTAACTGAAGAAAAATGGGAAAAATTATGCCTCTTTAGGGTTATACGTCGTGGAAGGTGAAGGAAAAGACAAAAATACCCTTATGCAATAATTTCCCGGTTGCTGAAAATAATAGCTGATGACCTTCGTGATAGGGCATCACAAATGTGATAAGCTATCACGAATATCGTCACACTGTTTCCAGCCTGGCATGCTATTGTAAAATAGGCATAAATCTTTGCTTCGATATCGGATTTAGGCAAAATTGGTATCGTTGGAAAGATAATTCAAAAAGCTTTCATTTGATATATAGTAAACCACCCAGTTAGTCATACACAACGAGTTATGGTAGATTGAATTTGACCCATGTTTTTACGCTCACTAAAACATGAACGATAGGAAATCTTTCAACTTGTACTTGAGTTAGGGGACCTCTATGCTCTAAATTCATTCTCAAATAGATTACCACACTACATAATTGATTAACACAATAAATTTATATAGGATTTGAGGCTTTTGAAACATCCACGCATAGGAATGACGGATTCTCATTCTAGTCCAAAATGTGGGGTATTACAATAATATTTACACACATATGAATAAGTTTATCATTGATTAAATACATTAAAAGTTTGATGATGGTACACTAAGATCGTACCTATAATAAAAATATCTAGGGAATCTGCCTTTGGTCTACCATGTAGAGCATATAAATAACCTCACGCACTGTGGGTATGATCGTCTAACCAACCATCTATGGTACCTACTTGAGGGACTCCTTAAGAACCCTAAGGAACAACTCGACGACCCTATAAACAATCTTTAACTAGGGGTAACTGTAATGACCTGCCTTGTAATTTTTTTGTATTTCTACTTATTTTGGTTGTGTAGAGCTTTGCTATACCTACTCCAACTCATTTATTATTTACTTGAACTGATAATTTAGTAATTGAGCAGTTTGCTTGGTGTTTAAAGCCAAGTCCCTATTTTAATGTATTAGCTAGTAAAAATTGACCAACGGGCAAAAACATCAATCAAACAACCTCGTACACTAATTCTTATAGTTACAACAACTTTAAAAAGTTTCTTTTAGTATAGGTAGACCCTTAGTCTGGTTCTCGAGGCTCTCAGACTAATTTAGAGATATTGCCCAAAAGTTAAGAAAAATGGCACATAGGTGTGAGGCCTATTTTTTCCTAAAAGACCTCTAATTAATTTTTGACTATGCCATTGTCGTAACCAAATTTCCTTAGGTCATAATATCGTATACCATAACACACCAGTAGACAAGCCAACCAATATTTTAGAATGGCTAGTAACGGACTACTCAATAATATAAAAAAATAATGTAGAATATGTAAAATAAAAATCAATACATCGAAGAATCCCAAAACCTGGTGATATCAGTCTAAGAGCTTCAAATATCATAAAATTAGAAAAGTGATATATCTAGAATCATACAATGATACAACTTGTGTTCGAATACAACTTAGAGACTAGTCTAACACAAAAGAGAGAGATAAGTAATAATATGAATGCCAGGAGCTAACTCTAAGTTTCCAAACCAGGGCTGCTCCATACTATGTATAAATTAATAACAATAACCAGTACTATCCCTTGTAGGCTACAGAAGTGTAATATCACTACCAAAAAAATGGTACTCAGTAGGCTACTGCTAATTGAGCTCCAGAGATAAAGCAGATATACACAACATAAAAATTGAAATGAAAACTACTCCCAAGAGTAGAGAAATCAAATACAAGTCAATGAAAATAATAACAGAAACCATCATATTTATATCCAAGTGTCTAACTTAATAAGACTAAGGAAGTATCAGGGCAAACTATTGTTTTCCATCTACATTCAACATAAGTCAATGCTATATCATATATCCCATGTCAATATATGCATAAATAGTGAAAGAAAGATATATAGTAATATACAAGGAAGAGTAAAATCTATATAAATGAACAATGAAGGAAGGGATATACAGTAGTACCATAGCTTTATATAGCTAGATATTTCTATATAGTAATATATACATATAAACATGAGGTCATCTCAAGCATAACCTATATCATTATATTTTCATTTAAGACCTCATTATAACACTTATCGGTATTTAAATACTATTATACTCAGGTTTTCTAATCCACATGTCTAGACATGAAATAATCGTGCATAATAATGCAATCATAAGATAGGAGAGGACGAAGGCGTACCTCAAATCGTGATGCCAGATCAAAGACCAATCTGTCATAAGATAGCCATAATAATGATCATAATAATGATAACAACAATATCAATAACAAAATAAATAACCGGCTACTTTGGACAACCAACTACCTAGCCGAGCCTATGCGTACCCCCACTACCTCAGACTCGGAAGGTTCAATCAGCATAGAACAACGCAAGGCATATTCTTCACCCATAACTATGCAACTATCCCATTTCGACTTATAAACATAGGTGCATACTGATGATAGGTGATGCGCATGCAGGAATGAATTCAAAGTACATAATAAATATCACATCTCATCATAACTATCCTCATCAGGATTATCATCATCATAATCAACCTTTGGCCTTGCTTGGTATCAACATATTATCAATAGTATCCTTCGGCCTTACCGAGTATCAACATATCATTAATATATCCTCCGGCCTTGTCGAGCAGCAACATACCATCATTAGATCTTTCAGCCTTTCTGGGCATCAATACCATCACACTAGTATCCTTTGGCCTTGTCGGGTATCAATATCATCACAATTATATCCTCTGGCCTTCCTAGGTACTAATAGAATCACAATAGTATCCTCCGTCCTTGTCGGGTATTAATAGAATCATAATTACCATTACCAAATAAGATACACTAAAATACTCATAAGCATAGATATATCACCATTGAATATCTATTTAGTGAATACGTACAAACTACTTGTTATTAGTTATCCAACACTTATTATTATAAAATCACTAGTTTTATAGCCATCACATAACCTCTAGTTATTATACTAAACCTTTCTTAACATAATCCTTATCCATGGGATGACAACTAACCACTATTTATTTACTAGTCAATATCTAACATCTAGTCAACTTTCATCATTAGACCAAAACCATCATTTATCCTCCATTCATTATTAGCAACTAATCATCCTATATCCGTTAATAATTACTACACAACACATTACTACTTGTCGCCTAACAATCATTTATTAACTGACACTATTCATTAACTAACCATTATTAGCTACCATGTTTCAACTAATCAATATTCATTGACTAATACATTTCCTTACTAGGAATCATTTTCTATAGTCCCCTAATAAATAACTAGTTACCACAAAGCTTACTATCTAACAAGAAGAGCAGTCATAAGATCACATTTTAGCTTATAATTACATCATTTGGAATGGTAAATAATCATGAACGTACCAAATCTTTGCATGCCATCACCAGTATTCAATCAGGGGGATAATAAGCATCATCCCTCATCTTTCTCCATCCCATATTAGAGAGATTATTATACAATTATATAAATACTTATATTTATAAACTGTAATCACATCATTTATAATGACGAACACTTCTCGGTTATTGCATCAATTTTATAACATGGCCCTTGGCCCATTAATTTATTTGGAATAATCACAATATCATAATCACAACTTTAGGCCCATGCATGTATTCAGGAATCATATCAATAACCATATTTATAAGACGTAACATACCTCTACTAGTCTCACATATAAGAGGCATCTCACATATAAGAGGCATAATATCAATAAAATATTATTATCTCTCACACAAAAGGTATCTCACATCTCAGATACATAATATAGATAGACATGTAATTGTCTATAGGATATCATATATCAATATATCATACATCAAGAAAATGAGGAATATCGTTTCTCCAGGACAATTTACCTATCCAAAAGGATCATCATCTCTATAGGTCCAATAATTATAACTAAAGGTAATAGCAACTCTATAGGCTAAATAACAAGTCTAAGAGGAAATAACATACCTATAGGACAATCATCAAGTCTAAGAGAAAATAGCATCTATATAGGCCACATAATGTATCTAGGAGGAATATCATCTTTAAATGCCCAATATCACTACAAGAAGTACTCTCATAACCATAACGCCACAATCCAAAAACATCAATACAAGTTACCACTTTATGAAGTAACCTTATTCTAAGGTTTATATCCTCATCTGTGTCTAACATCTATAACTAAATCTACAAGACTCACCATAAGCTTAGGCCTAAGTGGGCCTAACGATCCCACTTCAAATCCATAATTTACATAATTAGGCATGCTATGCCCAAAACTAGGATAATGTATCTAGTTATTCTTATAGATGTCAAGAAATACATATTCAAGCCTAAGAAAATAACTTTAACTATAAACAAGGGTACTCAAGTCAACTCAACTAAACTTATGGTTCCAAAACTATCACACTAGCCCAATAAGGCTAACTATACAAATCCTGCCTCAAATGCTAAAACTATATTCTAAGAATAGCATTATATCATATCCATGCTACAAATTTACCAAAACTAAGGAGAAGGCAATAGGATTCTACAAGGGAATTAAATAATTCAACCAACGGGTCAAAATCCCCATCTAATCCCCAAACTTATATGTATATTTAATACTAAGTCATTCTATCCTATAGCAATCTTAACATTCACATTCACACATAATATACATCATACATCATCCATGACAAAAAATACATAGAACCCTACGTCAAAGCCTAACTGCAAAATCTCAAATCATCCCCATACGCTCATCTTCACTTTACAATCCTCAAAATGACATCAAACTATCAAAACCATAATCTACTCATCAATATGAGTCTAAGGATACCCATATTCAACTTTTTTGATTTGGGTCAAAAAATTACACCAAAACCCCTATTCGGTCCCACATACAGAAAATGAGTTTCTGAGACCAACCCAATGTTCACACAAGAACAAGAAATCATAAGCCTCAAAGAATGGGTGAAAACTAAGCATACATTGGGCTAAAATCAAGCACTAAGGTAAATTGGGGTTTTGGGTCCAAACTATAAAATTCAAGAGTGAATTCAAGGAATTGTTACCAAAATCATATAGATAATCATGATACAAGATGATAATTAAGCTCCCAAGTCACCCACCCCCATGACCAATTTTGAGTTTTTACCCTCATTTTGGGGTTCCTAGGTCTAAATAGGGAAGGGAAAATGGTCCAAACTAGCCTTGGGGTCTTTATATATCCCCTACAAGTTATTAGGTTCTGCTATTGCACTCACATAGTCCATGATCGCATTCCTGTTATCGCTTACTTTTGGCCGTAATCGCGGTTGCACCAGATGACAATAAACTAAAAAATAAGTTTTTGACCCTTAAAACTCATACGAAATCCAAATAACATGATCCAATAGTTAATATTAAGTGCAAACCACATTTCCAATCCATTGGATGCATCAAAACTTTCATAGGAGATTGTTTTGAAAAAAAGTGGGCCCACACCTATAGTTTTATCATTTTTCATAAAATCTACCCAATACGTCAAAATGAGTCTGGGAACCTTGGGACCTGAACCAAGGGACTCCTTAGCCTAAAATCAAAGTTTAAGATTTGATGGTGAAGTTAGATTTTCAATCCGAGATTGTTTCAACCAAATGTAGGTCCAAAACGTATTCTTCCCTATTTTCATCTTTTCGACTAATTGGTCAAAATGAGCTCAGGTGCATTGGGACCAAGACAAAAGGTTTACCTAGGCTAAGAGAGATATTTTGGATCTATAGGAGAATTTGGAATTTTCATCCGAGATTATTTCACTAAAGTTTTTGTTCAATTGTCATTTGGTCATATCTCGTACATGGCTACTGATAGGACATATTATGAGCCTTTTAGGTTGCCTTAGCACTCAAAATTTTAGCGCCCTTGGTCCTCTTAAGTAACACTAGTCATTTGTTGGTGGTGCAATTTAGCACCCAGTGGTTGCTAAACTGATGCACTATTTAGCACCATTGAGTTTGCTTTAGCAGCACCTGCTGTTGTCGCACAACTAATTTAGTAGTCAAGTAGCTTTTTTAGGAATAGATGCATTAGTGCTTAGGTGTACATTTTATTTTCACGTATAGCCTTTAAATATCATCTTTCCTGCCCGATTTTCTATCACTTCTTACACCATTTTTGTAGCAAATTGAGAGCACAAAGAGAGAAAAAAAGTGAAAAAATATTAGTTTGGGTTAAGGTAAGCTAAACTAACTCATCTTGGTGATTTCCCATTGATTTTCCCTTCAATTTTCATCCCAATTCTTTTTAAAAATTTGAGAAATTGAATTCCTAAATTTTAAGAGTTGATTTAAGACCCGAATTGTGCTCTATTTGTGCTTAACTTTTGATCATAACTTCATCTTCCTTCGAGGGATCTTATGATGGGTTTAATTTTGGATTCCATTTATGGGCTAGCTCTCAACATAAATTTTGACCCAACCCATAATATAGAAATAAGGTCTTATTTTACTCCTTAAAAAATATAGATTACTATTTTTATAATTTGATGGCATTTCAGGATCGTGTTGGGAAGACAAATGATTTGTGGATAATTCATGTGTTTTGATTTGGCATCAAGGTAGGGTTATGTCTACTCTTCTTGTTGAGATGGTGTTTTATAGATGTTGCATTCTAGATAGGGGTGTAAGGATATTATTATGGGTAGAACACTGTGACCTATCCTAAATTATATATTTAGGGGATAGAAAGGTATTTTTCCCTTAAGTTAAAATACTTATTATACTTTGATAATCTTATTACCTTCCTTATACATAGAGACAATTAGTAGTATGATCATTATCTTAATTTAGATATGGGATGGGATTTAGGTATTGGAAGCATAATTAGTATGATTAGTCTTATTTGGACTATATGGGATATCTTTTAACAATGATTTAGGTGGAATTACCTTTGTTGCTCATGTTTGGGTGAATTACTACATTAGCTAATTATGGACTATTTATCATGTAGAAGTAAATTTATATACCTTATCCTAATTGGTAGTGAAAATTACCTAAATATGGATTTTTGGGATTCGAAGTTTGTCGTTCTAGATAACCTTAGGCCAAGGCTTGTGCAAGCTTTTGTAGACTTATATATGCAAGTTAGCATGTTAGGTATAGTTAAGACTGCTGAATCTCTAGTATAAGTTAGCTATGTGACTTTGTTTATTATAATGATTTTTCCTCGAATTCTGATGCTATAGTTATTTTGGATATATATATGTATATATAGTCGGCTTAAGACCATGAATATGATGCTATAGTTATTCAAGATATATATTTGGCCTCTAGTTATGCTAGATAGATATTTGGCCTATGGTTGTGATTAAGATAATATAGTTAAACCGGATATGCATTGGGACCAAGGTTATAATTATTATAATTATTGGCTTCTAGGAAGTATTCTATCCTTGTAAAGAAAACGGTCATAGTTTATAGACATAATAACTCTTATAATGGTATTCTGCACATAATAGTAATGACATACATAGATTCGGTAGTTCATGGTCATGTAGATAGTAAGTGGTATGTTTCTAACTAAAATTATGGTTTTATTACGCTTTTCCTATAAAGGGTATTTATTCCCACATTTCAGTAATAAAATGGAATTCTTTATAATGGGAATGGTATCATCTTAATAAATAACATATGAGCTTTTAAGCCTAAAAAATAATGTTTTAGTGATTTGACCGAGATAGATTTTGGTCCACGATTTTTCTACTACTATTTACCTCGATTGAGAGAGCTTCTGACCTGTTCTATACTTTTATGGTGATTTACACATGAAGTTTACCTCGAGTAATGGAGTTATGAACTTAAACTCTTTTAGCCACAATCTTTGCCATGCATTTTATAGGTATATATATAAATATGTATATATATATACATGATACTGGACTGAGTTAATTGATGATGTTAATGATGACATGATTTTTGGTTCATCTTTGACGATTGACGATATTGATGATATAATTTCTAGTTCAAGTCCGACAATTAATGATTTTAATGCTATGAGTTTCAGTTTAAGTGCAGTGATTGATGATGATATAGTGGTTATGGTATTATGGATTCTCCTTGCATCTAATCATGCATGTGCAATGCCTATCACCAATATGTGCCTATATCTATCAGCCTTAGGTGGGGTTTCATAGGTATAGGTGAAAAGTATGGCTTGTGGTGTAATATCTGTTGATTAAACCTTTTAGTCCTATGGTAGTAGGGGGTTATGAAAGGCCTAATTAGTTATTATTTGTCTGAAATAGCTAGTTATGTTATTGTGGTTAATATGATTAGTTCGTGGCATGTTGATTATTGGAATTGTATTGGGATTTGAGGTTTGATTTTAATTTTTTCACCTTATGGTTATGCTATTACACATGTTTGTTCGTTGGTTCAGCATTATGTATTTAGACCCAGATATGTTGATTCATTTCTTTACAACTACTTTATTGTGGTAATTATTTCATGTTTAGACGTATGGATTAGAGACCCTAAATATATTAACATTAGTTCCTAGTATTAATAGTTGGCCTTGAGATACTAGTGTGATTACTTAGGCTTTACCTTTGAGTTAGCCGAGTATATATGCATACCTATCTATATATATATTTAGTAATAGTATTACAGTATATCCCTTCCTTGCTATAATTATTCAAATCATATATCCATCACTTAACCATGTATACTATTATATATCCTTCTTCTTCTCTTTATTTATATTATTGCCAGTGATATACTATATAGTTCAAGGGTCCTCGAGTAGGGTGTAAATAGGGTGGCTTATTCTTATGGCCTTATTAACTTTATTATGTTAGTTTATTAAATATTAATATAATAGTTATCTTTATCTTCTCCTTATCATTATTATGTGGTTTGCTGGGTATTTGAGTATAGTTGCATTCCTTCTTACATGCTATTTATATTCTCTTTATCTTTGGTGCTTGGTCAATAGTTGTCGACTGAGTACCGTGTATTGGTACTCATACTATGATACTACAACCTATAGATCATAGTATGGGTTCTTACTATTATTGTGTGCATCGTACGAAGATGATATGGTTTTGAGACATATGATGAGCTCCTATCATTTAGGGTATTTCTATTATACCTCTTTTGTACTAAACTAGTCTCTATGTTGTATTTAGAGATGATTTGAATTAGTATACTAATTTTGTGCTTCATTTTTTGTCAGTCTTTTTATATAAGAAGATATTGTTCTAATTCTAATTGGTTTTGGGACTTCCTTATGTATTTCAGTCTTTTACTATATTTATTCTGCATTTTTCTTTTTTTTTTCTCTTGGTAGTTCGTTACTAGTAGCTTCAGACTACAAGTTTGCTTACCTACTTGTGGGTTACAGTAGGTGACTTCATAAATTGAGAATTTAGCTCATGAGAAATCAGTATAGATCCTAGGCTTATCGATCTGTTGATACAAGAGCTAAGTGTCCAGCAAAGTCATGCAGATCGGTGTAAAGATGCCTGTAACCTATCTTTAAGAGGCCATGGGGCATTAATAGGAGATTTTGTTCTTGACTCCTTATCATGTGTCCATATTTCTATTAGCCTCAAGTGCATTCTTTGACTGTATTTTCTCCAAGATAAATGATGTGAGCTTGTCGATAGAAATAAAAGGGACTTTAACACGTGTTTCTAGAGCTTTAGTGTAATACCCCGATCGTTTCTTAAGCCTTAATCCATCTTTTGAGTGAATATAGATGACTTCCAAATTGATTGTTATTTATCTCATGTTGAATTTCCCTAAATTCTACTCTCAATCATGTGGAGAATTGGATAAGCTTTCCATCGAGATAAGATTCACCCGAATCGAACAATCGGTGAGAAAGTTAGAGCCATTTTGTAATTCCCCGAGACTCTAACCAATAGTGCAACCATGAATCAATCTCTTGAGAAATAAATTATATTTCTTTGGTTATTTTCTAATCAAGGATGGTGTGTATTAAGGCCTCAAACATGTCCTAAAAATTGGGGGAGTGAAAATATTCCTTACCGATTGAGTTCTTGGGAAGGATATTAGTATAGTCAACTTCAAACAAGTATATCTCACATTATACTTGGAATTTTTGGGCTCATGACCTATCAACAGATATATAATTTAATTATCTTTCAAACAATACAAATTTCTCCAAAATATGATATCGGAGAAAAGAGTTATGCCCATTTTACTCCAACATGGTCAAGCTGGAAAACGGTGACGACGGTTCTGACGGGCTGTCACATTTTTGACGCCATTTCTTATGACGTCATCACATTTTGATGACGTCGTCAGACTTGCAAAAAATCATAAAATTCGACCCTTTTATGACGATATTTCGTGATGGCCTATCACGGGTCTGACGGCCTATCACGGATGTCGTCAGCCATATTTTTCAGAAATTAAGGGACATTTTAAAAGGGTCTTTTGGTCTTTTCCACCCATTTTGACCCTCTATATATATCCAAATAAAGAAGAAAATTTCATTCTTCTACCATTTCAACAAGAATACTAGGGTTTCTCTCTCAAAAATCCAATCCAAATTTCCCAAGAACATCAAGAATCCAATCATAGATTTTATAAATTTGATCAAGATTCAAGGTTCCCAAGTCAGAAGCATCAAGAACCCTAACTCAAGAAGTGGAAAAGGATTCTATAACAAGTTTCTTCATTGAAATCCATAGTCAAGTATGTGGGGTTTGAACAAGAACACTTCTTTCGTTCTTGCACCCAAAGATTTAATTTCTACTATTGAAGTTCATGATTTTGCAAAGTGGATTTACACCCAAATTACTTTATTAATGATTTATGATATTTGAGCTATTCATGATTGATACACATGATTATTTCATGATTTATTTCTTAAATTGAGAACTTATGCCATAAGTTAAATATTGTTATTATGTGTTGATGATTTCCGAATGATTTGAGATAAGAGTCATGATTTAAGCTTTTCTATGATAGGTTTGATTATTAAATATATATATTGATGTTTAAGCTTGAGATTCAAGAATGATTTCTATGATTTTTTCTTGATGTTTTTGATACATGATTATTTTAAAAATTTCCAAATTTTTACTTGATATTTAATATTGTGAATTTTATGTTTCTACCATGAGTTGGTATTTCAAGTGTTTTCATGACATGTGTCAAGATTTAAGCTTCCTTATGACAAATTGGATTATTGAGTATATTTATTCATAAGATTGAGTTGTTATAATAAGTCTTCATATTTCCTCAAAGTTATTGATGTTGCCATGACTAAATGAATTGATACATCTTGATGTTGAGAAAGATTGTTTGATTTTGAGTCGAGTTAGGAATCCACAGTGGTATATTATTTACCGATGAGATATATATTTATGTTTATGTTTTGGTCTTTATAATGGACCTACGAATTAATATTGATTAAGGTGGATTTCCTAACGCATTCTGAGCTTAGTCTGGGAGGAGTATTTAGCACCGAACACAAAATTTGGTATTTTCCCAAAACTACATGCCACCGCAGGATTGATATTTATATTCTGGGCCAAAGGCCGAGTATCGGATTGTGACAACGAGATTGAGGTTGTACTCCCTGGCAAGAGTACAACACCCCTGCCAGTGTGGGGTTCTCTCCTTAGTAGGGCAAAACATTGGACTCCATGTGGCTTGCATGGTGTTGTTATGTCGGTTATAAGAAACTCCCAAGTCCATAAGAGTTCAAGTTTCATAAGTTGCCAAGTCACTCTAAGTCATGGTTTAATGAGTTTGAGTTAAGTATAATGATTTATGAGATTTATAATGCTTGTATTACTATTGATGATTTACAAGGAATATATTTTAGTTAATTCAAGCAAAGAAAGTTGTTATCGTTAGCATGCATGATTTTAATAATCATTTATGTTATCATTTAGAATGTTTCATTGCACCCCCATATACTCAGTACATTCCTTAAAGTAATGACCCCCATATATTTCTATATGCTACAGTGCCTTATAATGTAGGTACAAGTTATAGCGCAGATACCGCATTGAGTCAGTTCACAGCTTCTAGTCAGCAGGTGATGAGTCCTTTTGATTCGGGGGCTTGATTCAGTTTTACAGTTCGAGAAGTGTTGTATTTTTCTTACTTTAGTAGTATTGATATTGGATAGTTAGGAGTGATGACCCATCTATCTAAAGTCAATACTGGTAGAGGATTCATAGACAGTCAATAGAAGTTGATGTATTCAGTTTCAGTTTTGCTTGGTAAAAGTAGAGTTGTAATCTTGTAAAGTCATATTTATATTGATCAAGTTTAGAGAAGTTCTATATTTTCGCTGATTGTATATAGATTTAAGCATTTATCCAGTTGCTTAGCTTGGGGTCACTTGTGCCCCTAAGCATCGTGTGATGTCTCGGGACTAAATTTTAGGGCGTTACAAACTTGGTATCAGAGCACAGAGTTCAAGTGTCCTAGGGTGTCTAAGAAGCCATGTCTTGTAGAGTCTTGCAGAATGGTACGGAGACATCTATACTTTTCTTTGAGAGGCTACAAGACATTTAGAAATGGTCTCCATTCCTTCAAGTCTTAGATCGTGCTATAGAAAGGTTTGTTGAGAAACTTATGCAGATTCTCATCTTTCCTTATTCAAGGTTTCCCCGCCTTATTTTTGAGGTATTAGAGAAAGTTAAGCTCAACTTTTTGTAGATAGTACTTTCTTAAATAGTCCCCACAGATAGTTATGAAGTTGTAAATGAGCTAGAAAGTATCCTGTTAGTGTCTTATCATGCCTTGCTTATGAATCGTGCAATAAGCCTAAGTCTGTTATTCTTCCAGATTCCTTCTCAGAATCCATATTAATAATCTATAGTTCTTTATCTATGTACTGTTCTTGAGGTAACAGGATCTGCAAGTTTTAATTTCCTTCCCTGACAATGCCATTAGACTTACAAGAGAGAAATTTCAAAAGACTCATAAAGCGGCCTAAGAAGAGCTTATCAGTGTGTTATAAGTTTCCTAAGTTTAATGCTATGCTCTCTCCCTTATGATTCGTTAAGTTAAGATAGAGTAAGATGTGTATTCTTAGATTTTTGAATATTGTCTGGTGAGTTTCTATCTCTTGTAACCTTTTTATCGTCATAATGTTGGAACTGAAAGTCTATTGAAGTTGTGTGGGGCTCTTTCGATTCACTAGCATAATTTCTTTGTTATCCATCCCAAATTCTTTTTCAAAATGCAAATCAAAGACTAGTGAAGTCGGGTGAGGCCTATTTTGATTTACTAGCGACTCTTTATGTATCTTGTTTCCTCGTGCTGGTTACAACTGGTTTAGAGGTGTTGTGGTAAGAATGAGTGGAAAGTGTAATTTATTTAAAGTATGTATAGCTGAGCCTTTTGCATGTGATCGAGTTAGTGATAAAGTGATATTGTTCTTGTGTGTCAGCTCAGAGAAGAAAGAGAAGGAGTTATTGGTGGAGGTAAATAATGGTTTGCTTAAGGTGTTAAAAGAGTTTTTGAAGGTGTGTTGGACAAGATAAGTATAAATTATGGATGATGATACTTAGTGGATGAGTGTTGTTAACTTAGATGCTCCTAAGATTGCAAGGGAAAGTTAAGTTGAGGCTTAGAGAGTTATGAACTAACATAAGCTGTGTATCGAGGATAGATAGTAATAATGGGTAGAAGAAGGGAGTGTTGATGGATTATAAATGAGAGAGGCCATATGATTATGACTAATTATTGTTAATAGGGGTTTAAATGAACTAGTATTTATTGACGTTTTGTTTTATAGTTTCCAAGTGAGAATGGTGTGTGTAAGGTGAAGTTGTAAGTGGATGAATGGTGCCTATAAAGGTGGATGTGATAATTTCATGGTTAACGGTGCTAGTTATAGGGACGTGATCTAATGGGCTTGGATAGTTTATGCAAGAGCTTGAGTTTGATCAACTTGTAATTAAGTTTGATTTTGTGTTCTTGGTGAGAAATTTTTCCCAAGGTTCTGTGGGGATTCTTTATTTTTCTAGGGTAATTGTATGTGGTTTAATTAGTAAGTGTCATGGAGTTGCCAGGTGGAGGAAGACTAGTTAGGTAATAAACGATGTTCCTAATAATTGAGACAAGGAGTGTAATAAAAGACGTTGAGTCTCTTGAGTATGATTTTCATTTTCCCTATTTTGAAACATAAGTTTTCAAGCATAGCGTTAGTAGGAAATGATGGAAGTAGTGTGGCTGTCAAAGGTTGGGAAGTATTTAAGTTGAGCGTAAAGCCCTAAGATTGAAATTTTGAAAATTGATCAGATAGAAATAAGAGTTGAGGCACTAGAGGGTGTGCAAGTATTATATGATGACTATTTGAGATAAGGAAGGATAGGGTGTAACTCATAAAATAATGTGAGCAGGTGGTTGGAGACTTTTGGGTTAAGTTCTATTTTTCTTATGTATTGTTATATCTCGGACCCTAAAGTAAGATAATTTCAATTGAGACCAGAGTGTGCATAACAGTTCGTCAACTTAGAGTGATGTCTTTACTCTAAGGGGGAGATAGTAGAATGAGTAACCAAGATATGTTTTCTGGTTCTAAAGGGTATGCTAATAGTTGTGGAACAACTGTGAGAAGGTATACTTCCCGACCCATTTTTATTTTAGTATTTTCAGTCATTCCTTTATATATTCATGCTTTGCATTTTGATTCCATGATCATGATTCATGTCCAGGCATGCCATAAAAAATCCTATTCTCACTTAGTTACCGAAATATGGAGTCTCAGACCTTTTATCAGTTGGAATCACATTTCATAGTTACGAATTCCAAATTTAGGTCATCCAATGCATGACTTATGTACTCGAGCTTTGTGATACGTTTAGTTCCAATGTTTAAGTGCTATTTTTAATGATCAGCAAATTCAAATTCATATCGTGCATATCCCCTGGCCCTATTTCTTTGATGGGTTTATGATGTTAAATCCTCTATTCCTCAAGCCTCAGTTTAGTGTCAAGTTATTCATAGTATCTATTGATGTGTTAGATCCTCATGCTCTAATCTTTTAGTTATCTTTCCTTACCCAAGATAGAGATGGGGAATAGTTGTTTAGATAGGAGTGAGAAGATGTTTCCTTATAAATGATAGAGGGTGACATGCTTACTTTGGCTAGAAGGTAAGGTTAAGTAAGATTGAGGCTAAGTCTTTGATACATGCTATGGTTAGTTGAAGCTTAATGTGTTATGATTGGGAAGATTGTGGTGTGTTTATTTTGTGTAATTCCATGAGTTTAAAGGAATATTAGTGTGAAGCATTTGTGTAGGACTTGATTAGCTAGGAGTATGTCAGGTGTGCTTAAGGGAGTGCACAAAAATTATTTTAATCATAAGAGGTGTGTAGGGTATGAAGAAGACGCTTTATAAGTATTTGATTAGGAATGCGCATATGGTTATGAAGATAGGCTTGAATATTTTGTTTGTGTGCATGCGGATGGGTGCCTTGCTCATTAGTAAATGTCTAGTGCTAGGTGGATTAGAGTTGTTAAAGTGGTAATGAGAATTACTCTTGAAGTAAGAGATTGTAAGAATGTAAATGTGTGGGAGCTCATGATTCAGAATGGGGTTATATGGCGAATCTTGTGGTTCTAGGTTACTCATGAAAACGATGAGGGGGTTTGGTTTAAGGGGATATGAGTAGATGGATGTATCGATGTCATATGAGGATTGTAAGTCGAATCGATCAAATATAGTATCAGATGGGTGTAGTATAGTCGAGAGAGTGTTTTAGAAGTCTGGTTGAGTTTGAGAGTAAGTAGTTGCTCGTACCCAAAATCTACGAATTCCATTCATTATGTGTATTAGGCATCAATTTCATATTCGTATATATAAATGTTATCGAGCCTGTAAGCATTCATTGAACAACCTTTGTTTTCCAAGTATTCTAGTCCAGACAATGTAATACACATTGTGTAGCCTTATCCTTATTTCTCATGACCTATGCCTACATAAATTATCTCTTCACCGTCTATGAGTACGATTGCACCCTTATCACATCAAGTGAATTCTAAACTCTCAGTATGAGCCCGCTCTTTAACATAGGAAGAAGGCAAACCAGCTCAGATTCAGTAGAGATTTAAATTTGTCCCCTATCTAATTTTTTTTCCAGTCTTGGATCCAGCTGTATAGCTATTCCATCATGAGTTTGTATATTTAACGAAGTACTTCAAAGTTTAGAAAGATATATATTTAGATTTGCAAGTTGTTCTAGCTGTCTGTCTTTAGTTTTCTCTATATTCTTGGCCAGCAGCGACATTCGAGGACAAATGTTTCCAAGGGGGAGATATTGTAATACCCCGATCGTTTCTTAAGCCTTAATCCATATTTTCAGTGAATATGGATGACTTTCAAATTGATTGTTATTTATATCATGTTTTATTTCCCTAAATTCTACTCTCGATCATGTGGAGAATTGGATAAGCTTTCCATCGACATAAGATTCACCCGAATCGGACACTCGGTGAGTAAGTTAAAGCCATTTTGTAATTCCCCAAAACTCTAACCAATAGTGCAACCATGAATCAAGATCTTGAGAAATAAATTATAGTACTTTGGTTGTTTTCTAGTTAAGGATGGTGTATATTAATACCTTAAATATGTCCTAATGATTCGGCGAATGAAAACATTCCTTATCGATGGAGTTCTTGGGAAAGATATTGGCATAGTCAAATTAAAACGAGAATATCTCTCATTATACTTGGAATTTTTGCACTCATGACTATCCACAGATAGATAATTAAATTAGCTTTCCAACGAAAGAATTTTGCCAAAATCCGATATTGGAGCAAAGAGTTATGTCCATTTTACTCCAACATGGTTAAGATGGAAAACAGTGACGACGGTTCTGACGGGCTGTCACATTTTTTATGCCATTTCTGACGACGTCGTCACTTTCTGACTATGTCTCAGCCTTAGGCAGAAAATCATAAAATTCGACCCTTTTGTAACGATATTTCATGACGGCCTATCACGGATGTCGTCAGCCATTTTATTCAGCAATTAACGGGTGTTTTTAAAAGGGTATTTTGGTCTTTTATACCATTTTGACCCTCTATATATATCCAAGTAAAAAAGAAAACTTCATTCTTCTTCCATTTCATCAAGAATACTAGGGTTTCTCTCTCAAAAATCCAATCCAAATTTCTCAAGAACATCAAGAATCCAACCATAGATTTTATAAATTGGTTCAAGATTCAAGGTACCCATGTCAAAAGCATCAAGAACCCTAACTCAAGAAGCAGAAAAGGAGTCTATAACAAGTTTCTTCATTCAAATCCATAATCAAGGTATGTGGGGTTTGAACAAGAACATTTCTTTCATTCTTGAGCCCAAATATTAAATTTCTACTATTGAAGTTCATGATTTTGCTAAGTGGGTTTACACCCAATTTACTTTATTAATGATTTATGATATTTGAGCTATTCAAGATTGATACAGATGACTATTTCATCATTTTATTTCTTAAATTGATTACTTATGCCATGATTTGAATATTGTTATTATGAGTTGATGCTTTCCGAATGATTTGAGATAAGAGTCATGATTTAAGCTTTTCTATGAGAAGTTTGATTATTGAATATATATATTAATATTTGAGCTTGAGAGTCAAGAATGAGTTCTATGATGTTTTCTTGAAGTTTTTGATATATGATTATTTTACAAATTTCCAAATTTTGACTTGATATTTAATATTGTGAATTTTATGTTTCTAGAATGAGTTGGTATTTCAAGTGCTTTCATGACATGCGTCAAGCCTTAAGCTTCCTTATGACAAATTGGATTATTGAGTATATTGATTCATATGATTGAGTTGTCATAATAAGTCTTGATATTTCCTCAAAGTTATTGATTTTGTCATAACTAAATGAATTGATACATCTTGATGTTGAGAGAGATTGGTTAATTTTTAGTCGAGTTAGGAATCCATAGTTGTATATGATTTACCAATGAGATATATATTTATGTTTATGTTTTGGTCTTTATAATGGACCCACGAATTGATATTGATTAAGGTGGATTTCCTAACGCGTCCTGAGCTGAGTCTGGGAGGAGTATTTAGCACCAAGCTGGAAATTTGATATTTCCCTAAAACTACGTGCTACCATAGGATTGATGTTGATAATTGTGGGCCAAAGGCCAAGTATGGAATTGTGATAAAGAGATTGAGGTTGTACTCCCTGGCAAGAGTACAACACCCCTGCTAATGTGGGGTTCTCTCCTTAGGAGGGCAAAACATTAGACTCCATATGGCTCACATAGTGTAGTTAGGTCGGTTATAAGAAACTCCCAAGCCCATAGGAGTTCAAGTTTCATGAGTTACCGAGTCACTCTAAGTCATGATCTAAAGAGTTTGAGTAAAGTATAATGATTTATGATATTTATAATGCTTGTATTACTATTGATGATTTACAAGGAATATATTTCAGTTAATTCAAGAGAAGAATTATCGTCAGCATGCATGATTTTCATAATCATTTATGTTATTATTTATATTGTTGCATTGCACCCCTACATACTCAGTACATTCGTTAAAGTACTGACCTCCATATATTTCTATATGCTACAGTGCCTTATAATGTAGGTACAAGTTATAGCGTAGATACCACATTCAGTCAGTTCGCAGCTTCCAGTCAGCAGGTGATGAGTCATTTTGATTCGAGGGCTTGAGTCAGTTATATAGTTTGAGAAGCACTGTATTTTTCTTGATTTATTAGTATTGTGATTTGGTAGTTTAGAGTCATGACCCATCTATCTGAAGTCAGTACCAGTAGAGGCTGCATAGATAGTTAGTAGAAGTTGATGTATTCAGTTTCAGTATCGCTTGGTAAAAGTAGAGCGTAATCTTGTAAAGTCATATTTATATTGATCAAGTTTAGAGAAGTTCTATATTTTCACTGATTGTATATAGATTTAAGCATTTATCCAATTGCTTATGAGTTATGCTAGTAGGAGGGTTAGCTTGGGGTCACTTGTGCCCTAAGTACCGTGTGATGTCTCAGGACCAAATTTTGGGGCATTACATTTAGTGTAGACTTTGACAGTGAATTCAGGTATGGATATCAAAGATATTCGGCGTCAGACAGTGGATTTGAGTTCGTCCTAGGGCTAGATAGAGTTTGTGGCTAATTTAGCCTTTTAAGATAAAGCATGGGGGTTCCTAAGTATCTTTATGGAAACCTCATAACAAGAGATGACATTTGGTTTGTCGACTAGTTCTCAGGGAAGAGTTAGGTTTGTTGTAGTTCATCAAGGTCCCTTGTCGCTTTTAGAGTATGATATTGAATTGCTTAAATGGGAAAGGAATATTCTTATTCTATATCCTTCAGATCATTATATGGTTCAGATCGTTATATGGTGTATGGAGTTATTAGAGGATTATCTTTGCCACTTCATTTAGCATTAGAGCATTTAATAGTAGCTGGGTCTTCTTTAACTTAGGTTGTTGAACATGCGAGGGCAATAGAGAGAGCATATATTGGGACTTATAGAGGTGGCAGAAAAAGGCCATATGATATGTATAGTTTTATTAGTATTCCACATAGGAGTTAGGATCTTCCCGATGGAGGTAAGCTTTACTTGTAGCCAATCGGTTCTAACTAGGTTGCATTTTAAAATTTTGGTAGAACTTGGATTAGTCATAGTGATAACATCGGGAAAATTTCTCATCGAACCTAGTGGAGTTTTTGGTATGGGTCTTTAGGCCATGGTGGCCATTTTGGTTTAAAAGGGACAGTATCTTAGAGTATTCTACAAGCTTGTTTTAGTTATGGAGAGATGGTACATTTGTATAGAAAGTGCCTAGATGTGAGTTAGTTGTTTATATAGAGTTCCTGGGGTGTGTTATGATAGTGAAGAGAATGGTAATTTTAGTAGATAGTGCCCTTTGCGTTGGTTGGTCAGCCATTTGGGGTCAACTCATGTTTATAGCTAGGTTAGGGATTTAAGGGTTTACTACAACTGTAGTGATATTGGCCATAGCTCCAGATAATGTCTCCAACAGTGTATTATTTTTCATTTAGCTCATTCATTTTAGTCTTGTTGTGTCATGGCACCATCTGTTAGAGTTAGTGCACTTAGCACCTGAATTGATGATTCTGATGATATGTCTGAGTTTGGACCCATTCTGATTTGTTCTCCCTCGTGAATGTTAGGCATGATATTTTAATTTTAATAATATTAGATACACCTTTTTATTTCTTATGTTTACCTTTTCATTATTTTATAATAAGGTTCTCATATCAATCAATGATTCTGTGCCTTGGTAGGTTTATATTTTGTATTATGCACCTTGAGATAGAGTGCATGGTTATATTACTATACACATAGATTATTTCTTTTATTATTGGCTAGAGTGGATCCGTATTGATAATTTTTTGTTATGACGGTAATATTTGGGTTCGAGTCCCATTTACCTTTGTTTATTAGCCTTCTTATGGCCCAATAGTGGTACTTGTTGTTGATTTCATTTATGGCTACCACCTATCTTTATACTGATATTTGTATTACTATTTACATTTTTATTATTATGTGATGTTAATCAAACTAGCATTATATAGTTAGAATTTTCTTCTTTGTGGTTTTTATATGTTGGCTTGGGCGGCAAACTTGGTTAGATAATTTATGTCCCTTAGTAAGGCGAGGTTGCTAATTCCTCTATTGTTGGTTATTCTAGATTAATTGTGGAGTGCATTACGCTATTGAAGTTAAGTTTTCTTTCTATAGATTTCTTTTGGTTTTAGAGTTTGTAATTGAGTTGTGTATCCAATTTTTTAGGTTGAATAGATTGGGGACCTTCTTTCTAATTTGACTAGCTCATCACCCATAATGGTTTTAATGTTGATGTCAAGAGGTTGTTGATTTGTTTTTCAGCTTTATCAGGTTGGTATCTTAGTTATAGATTTGATGTTAGAATTAGTTTGGGGTTTGACACTCTGTTCTTATTATGATGTGCTTCTTATACTAGTGGAGTTAGAGAGTTAGAGATAGGTGATCTTTCCTATGACCATCTCCTAAGATGGTGAATTTACTCTTCATTGTCTAGATGGAGTATTGGATTAACCAGTTTCATTCTAAGGTTACATTTCCTTGAGTTCTAGAGTTTTTGCTACTGTTAGAGCAGTTTACAGCCTTTGTGAGTTCTTGAGTATGTATTGGTGGTTCATTCCCTCTAGTAGATATGGAGTTGATTATTTGTGTTTCCAACTGGCGATTTATCCTCCGTCATGATTTTGTTGTTCAACTACATAGTGATTTTGGTTTTGGCATAATTTAGTTAGGATTTGTCTTATTTGGATAGTAAGGACGATTTGAGTTTTTGACCTTAGCTCATATTTTTTGACTTAGTTTTGTCCTTGACGCCTTGAGATTACAATTTGGAGGTTATGATAGATTTAGAGTGTGGATGTTTGTCTATCTTCATATTTAGTTTGAATAGTTTAGATTGAGTCATTCAGCCTTTTTGTTGAGATTTTCTTGGGAAGTTGAAGAGCTTGGGCGAAGCCTATGTTTTTAGATTTGCCTCATTTGAGATTTCACCTATAGGCTGGCTAATCCTAACCTTTATCTACCTTTCTGGTCTACTTTAGTTCAGATAGATTGTGGTTGGTAAGTGTCCAGATGATAATCTATTCGCACGGTGTTAGTTCCTTCATCTGTGACCTTAATTTTTAGTTTTTATTGAAATTCTTAGTTGGTTTACTCAGCGGGAGTAGTATGCTTAAGTTGAATCCTTGATGGCTTTATTATTAGTTGATGGGACATCTTGGAGCAGATCATTCATCAATGAGTAGTTGTGATTTAGACTCCTGGATTCCAAATTTGAAGGTAATTCAAACCAATTGTAGCTTCATCATAGATTACAAACCTTGGTTATATCTATTTATGTGCACAAGTAGCACTTATGGGCTTATTCTAAGGATCGCCATTATGGATTTTTAGTAGATCAACTTCATTTTTTTAATGTTAGTGTTATGAAGATATGCAGACAGGACTTAGGTGACTTTATGGTTGGTTTAGAGCAGATAGTAGGTTTAGAAAGTTAAAAGAAGTTATATTTGGATTCTAGGATTGGTTGCATAGTTTATGCCATGGATTGCCTTAGTCTTTGATGAGTTTTTTGGTTGTTGTTGTGGTATCAGTGTGCTATCAGTGTGTTTTGGTTTTGTGTTTGGGTGCATCAGTCTTCCTCGATTCAGTCGGAGGCCAATTGGTGGTTGAGGTTGAGTAATAGTTGTTTGAGAAGGAAAAAAAGGAAATTGGTTAAAAAGGGAGACCTGTGGTAAAATCCCTTGGAAGTATTGTGTATACGTTGAGGTTATCTGGGTAGTCATGCTTAGTACCTCATTTTTTTGAGATTTTGTGATCTCTTTATCCATTGACTTTTGCAGATGGATGTCCTTTTAGTACTGCATATTATAATGACCTTCTAGATTATTCAATTGATTTGTTTGAGTTTTGGTCTTTTGAGCCTTCATAAAAAGTCTGTAAGTCATTAATTATCAGAACTGTTGACTCAGATATCAGACAGTCCATTTGGATTTTAGGCTTATTTCCCTATTTTTGACCTCTTGCTTTTAGGATTATGTTTTGGACCAAAACTCCCAATAGATGAACTTGGATGAGACTTCTGACAGCTCTATCAGCTCTAGAACATTGATTTTAGAGTATGGGACACTTGGTTCAATTCCCAAGGATTTTAAACTCATTTTTGGCAATTGGGCGAATCATATAAAATATGGAACTAGAGTTGTGGGCCCCACATTTAGTTTAAACTATCTTAACTAAAAGTTCAATTGATTTTATTGTGTCTGAAATGTTGAATTTTGTATGATACAATATTTGTTTGCACATACGGGGTTCTTAACAAATCTAGGGCACCTGGTTGAAGTCCATTTTGGACATGGTAAAAATCAAGTGTATGGAACCTTAGAGGATGCTAAAGAGCTTATTGGATCACTTTAGCAGCACTGGCCATTTGACGGTGGTACGCTTTAGCGTCAAATGGTCAGTAATGCAGTTTTAGTGCCATTGAGACTGCTTTTGCGGCACCAGGTCTTTTCTCTATGCCCCTTTAGTTATCATGTTACTGCTTTAGTGGTAGATCCTTCATCGCCCAGGTGTTCAATTTAACGGAACCTGTTGCCTTTAATGCCTTCTTCCCCACCCGATTTTCTATCACTTCTTCCACCATTTTTACACCAAATTTAGAGCTCAAAGTTAGGGAAAAGTGCAAAATCATCCACATAGGTTAAGGTAAGCTAACCTAACTTATCTTGGTCATTTCCCATTGATTGTCCTTCAATTTCAATACTGATTCCTCAGAAAATTCATAGAAATTTGGTTTGAATTCCTAAACTTTAAGGGTTGATTTGAGACATGAATTGTGCTCTACTTTTGCTTAAATTTTTATCATAACTTCTTTGTCCTTCATGGGACCTCATGACGGGTGTAGTTTTGGATTCTATTTATGGATCCCAAATGTCGCTCTTGACTCAAATTTTAATACGAACCTTAATATATCAATATGGGTTATATTTTACCCCTAACAATGTGTAGATTACTATTTTTATAGCATGACAACTTTTTGGGATTATGGAGTGAAGATGGATGATTCATCGATAATTCAAGGGTTATGGCTCAGCATCGAGGTAAGATTCAATCTAATCTTCATCTTGATATGGTGTTTTAAATATGTTTCATACAATGTAGGGGTGTTGGGATGTTTTCATTGGTAGAACACTCTGACCTATCCTAAATTATTAGTTTGGGGGCTAGAAGGGCATTTGACCCTTGAGTTGAAATACTTATTCGACATCAATAATCCTATTTCCTTCTTTATAGATAGAGCTAATTCGTAGTAATATTATGATGTATTTCAAGATATAGGATGGGATTTAGGTATTGGAAGAATGATTAGTATGGTTAGTCTTATTTGGATACTCTGGGCTATATTAGAACCGTAATTTAGGTTGAATTGCCCTAGTTGCTCATTTTTAGAATAGATTCTACCATAGAAAAACAATGGTTTATTTATTATTTAGAAGTGAATTTCGATACCTTAGCCTTGCCCAGAGTGCAAATTACCTAAATATATATTTTGGGGATTAGAAGTGTGCTCTCCCAGTTTAATTTATGTCGGAGTTTGTTAGACTCTATAGACTTACATTTGCATGTTAGTGTCTTAGGTATAGTTGAGACTAATGAACCTATAGTGTAAGGTGGCTACTTGACTTGGTAGACTATAACAGTTTTCAATAAATTATGTTATCATGGTTATTCTGGATATATATATTGGTATTAAGGCTATGATTATGATGTCATAATTATGCAAGAGATATATTGGCCCTAAGGTCGTGATTATGATGCCACAGTTATGTTAGATATATATTTGGGCTAAGGTCGTGATTATGATGCTATAGTTATGCCAAATATATATTGGGCCCAAGTCTGTTATTATGATATTGGTTGGGTTGCGAGAAGTAGTATACCTTTGTAGGGAAAATGGCTGTAGTTTATAGACATATTGATGCTAATAATGCTGTTGTTTTGATACCGGTAATTGAATGCATAGATTCGGTACATTCATGATCACTTAGATAGTATATGGTAAATTTCAAACTAAGAATATGGTTTTATTACTTTTTTCCTTAAAAAGGGATTTGTTCCCACGTTTCACTTTTAAAATGAATGTCTTCATAATGGAAATTGTAGCGTCTTACTGATTAACTTATGAGCCTTTGAGCCTAAAAATGATGTTTTACAAATTTGATAAAGATAGATTACACTCCATGATTTTGGTACTACTATTTACTTCGATCGAGAGAGATTCTGACCCGTTCTACACTTTTATGGTTATTTTGTCATAGAGTTTACCAAGGTGATGAATTTACAGATATATACTCTTTTAGCCACGATCCTAGGTATGTATTTTATAGGTATTTATATATATATATATGTATATATATGATACTGGAAAGGGAAGATTGATGATGTTATTGATGGTATGAGTTTCAGTTCAAGTATGATGATTAATTATATTAATGATATGAGATTCGATTAAAGTCCAATGATTAATAATGTCGAAGATATGCATTTCAGTTCAAGTTCGGTGATTGATGATACTGATGATATGAGTTTCAGTTATAATATAGAGATTGATGATGATATAATGGTTATGGTGTTATAGACTCTCCTTGCATTTATTCGTGCATGTACATTGCTTATCACCAATATACGCCTATATCTATCAGTTTTATAGAGGATTTTATATGTATTGGTGAATAGTATGGCTTTTGGTGTACTGTGTGTTTATTGAACCTTTTTGGCCAATGGTAGTGGGGATTTGTGAAAGCTCTAGTTTAGTACTGTTTTTTTTTTTTGGAATAGTAAGTTAAATTGTTGTGGTTATTGCAATTAGTTCATGATAGGCTTATTATTTGACTGGTATTTAGATTTGAGGTCTGATTTTAAATTTTTTACCTTATGGTTATGTTATTATGCATGATTATTCCTTTGTTAGGCATTATGGCTTTAGAGTCTAATATTTTTATTCCTTTCTTTAGGATTGCTTTATTATGGTAATTATCTCATGTTTAGATGTATGGATTGGAGACCATTATTTTATTAGCTCTAGTTCTTAGTTTAAATAGGTGACCTTAAGATGCTAGTGTCATTATATATGATGTACCTTCGAGTTAGCCATATATGTATGCATACCTATATATATAGAGAGAGATATAGTATTACTGTATATCCCTTTTTTCCTTTATTTATTCATGTCATATATCCATATTTGGCCTTGTATACTAATATATATCCTTCTTCTGCTCTTTATTCATATTATTGCCAATGACATAAATTATAGTTCTAGCGTCTCGGAGTATGGTGGGAATAAAATGGCTTACTCTTTCGGTCTAATTAGCTTTATAATGTTAGATACTTAGGTAAGAATAAAGTAGTTATCCTTATTGTCTTTTTAGCCTTATTATGTTGTTCTTTGGGTATTTTGGTGTAGTTATCTTCTTAGTTACATGGTTTTTATATTTTCTTTACTTGTTTTATCTCAGTTGGAAGTTGCTTACTGAGTACTACGGGTTGGTACTCATACTACACTTTTGTAACTTACAGATCATAGTACGGGTTCTCACCATTGTTGTGTTCATTATGTAGAGCAGTTATGGTTTGTAGACATAGAGTGAGATCCTGGCATTTGGAGTATTGATATTCTCCCTCCTGTGTGCTTACTAGTCTCTATGTTTTATTCAAAGATGAGTTGTATCACTATATTTATTTTGCACTTTATTTTTTGTCAAGTTTTATTACATTAGAAGATCTTGTACTGATTCTGCTAGGTTTTGGGATAGCCTTATGTTTTTTAGTCTTTTACTATATTTATTCTGCATTCATTCTTCTTTTCTTTGGATAATCTGTTACTAGTATTTTCGGACAATGTGGTTGGTTTACCTAGTGGTGGGTTATAGTAGTTGCCACCATGATCTGAGAAATTGGGTCGTGATGGAATTCACCCACTATTGAGGGTAAATGATCTTTGAGCATAGAGGCATGCATTGCCAGTTTTAAAAGTGCAATTGCACAAACTACCCCCATAGGACTTTTACATAAGTTTGGACCCGAAGCATAATAGTGCAAGATGGGTATCATTGTTCCTATTTTGATGATTAGATTGTAATTTTGATATAATGAAATCTCACAGAATCTTCTGAAAATGGGAACTCATCTATTTAGCCGATTTTTGGGTTTTTCTTTGGCATCCAGGTAGGCTAGGTTTACCTTCTTGATAAATTGAGCTAATTCAAAGTATAATTATGATATTATGCTAGATATGGGATGGGATTTTGGTATTAGAAGTACAATTGCTATAATTAATATTATTTTGGACTATTTTGCTTATTAAGGAACCATTATTTAGGAAGAATTGACTTAGTTGCTCATGATTAGGTAGAATTTCTATAATAGGGTTGATTGTGTCTTTTTTAACATCTATAAGAGAATTTATATACCCTATACTAATTTTGGATGGAATTTGCCTTAGAATGTGTTTCAGGGATTAGAAGTGGGCCCTTTTGGCCCACCTTAGGCCATGATTCATGTTAGCTCTTTTATACTTCTATACACATGTTATACCCTTTGAAATGCATATTTCGAGACACTTGAGAAGATTAGATATTAAATGATCTTACTAGTTTGGTACTTAGGAGTTGATCCTAACTCAGAGCAAAGCTCAATGGTGTATTCATATTGAGTGTCAGTTCAAGCTAAGCAACTGATGATGATATTGATGATATGAGTTCTGGCTAACATCGAAAATTGAGAGTTTATTAATTGTATGGTGCGGTACAGATGTATTTGGTGGTTATGGCTTAATATTCGGTAAATTTATGGAACTTTGGTTATTTACTTTCCTTTGATTGCACCCTCTGGGCTTATGGGGCCTACGTTAGGTTATTTACTTTTTTGCACTTACGGACTTATGGGTCCAATCTTGTATTATTAATTATGCATTCTTTCAAATTATATATGTATCGGTTAGTTAGTTACAATGTTGGAGGATATATTTAGGTTAGCACTTTACCTTGACTTTGATTATTTATCTTACATCTTTATCATATTTATATTGAGTTAGCTCAGTTGGTCGATGTTGCCTATGGAGTACCCGTGGTTTGGGTACTCATATTACACTTTTGTACCTTTTTTGTGCAGATTCAAGTACTAGTAGCCATTGTTGATGTGATTATTGTGTTTAGGTGATTTCAGAGATAGGGTGAGATCTCAGAGTCAGAGTTTCCCTTTTTTCCATGTATTATCTGTGTCTAGTTTTTCACTATTAGTGACGGGTTGTATTTTGACTATTTTATTACTTATATTCATTTTATAATAGATCTTGTATTGATACTACTATGTCTTGGGGTGGTCGTTGATGTTTTAACTATTATTTGGACTATCATTTTACCATTATTGTTTTTATAAGTATTCAATTGATACTTTTTGGATTTTAGGCCATTCTCCACTAAATTAGCCGATTACTTATAACTTTGGGGTATGGTTTGGCTTACTTGCAGGTGGGATAAACTAGGTGCCATCACGACTCGTGAATTGGGTCATGACAAATTTGTATTACAGATAGGTTTACCAGTATTATTGGTAAAAAAGAAAGTGTCTAGTAGAATCCTATCGAACATAATGATGACGTCTGTTTCTTAACTATGAGAGGTTATAGGATATTTTTAGAAGTTCTTCACTTCTTTCACTCATTTCTAACAAAGATTCTAAGTTGATTTCTAAACAATTCCTTGGGTTCCAATGTTCGTAGATGGTTAGGACACATGGTACCGCTATATGACATGAAGATTTCAAGATCGGCCTAGGTATCCTGTTGTTATTTTTGGGCAACCTATAGGTCATGGAGAACCCAGTTATATATCAACATATAGGGTCTAGTATAGGGAGCCTTCACGAGACCCTATTCCTATTGTCAAGCCATAGGTTCTTCCACCCCAGCCAGCGGTAGACTAGGGACTATCCCAAGCACCAATGAGGCTTATTTGTTCTTCAGTGTTTAGTGATACATTGGTTAAGCTCTTGGTATTACTCATTGGGGCACTAAATAATGGTGCATAGTTTATTGATTAGAGTGGTACTGAGGCTAGGGCACAATATATAGCTGTTGGTGCTAGAGTTGAGGTCCCTCTTGTGTTGATGGTTTCTCTGTTGATAGTTTCCCAGCCTGCTATGTCTGATGAGGAGAAAAAGATGTTGGGTAGGCTATTGAGATTGTCTTTGCCTAAGTTTTCTAGTGCGTCTGGCGAGGACGCTTATAAGTGATTGAGTTATTATGAGGATAGGCTTTGTAATTTGGGCCTAATTGACACTTGTGGTGTGGATTACACTATTTTAAGTTTAACCCGGAAGATCGACATTGGTGGAGAGGTTATATTGATTCCAAGCAAGCAGGATCTCCTTCCTGACATGGACTTAGTTCTCTAAGAAGAGCTTCTTGGAGAAGTATATGCCTTGTAGTCTTGTGGATTGTTTAATGATTTAGTTCTCTAGGATGGAGCATGGATCTATGACTATTGTGGAGAGTGAGGTTAAATTTCATTAGTTTTCTAGGTATACTACTTCAATTTCGACCATTCAGTATGAAAGGGCTCCTTACTTTGTTATGAAATTAAGACTTCTTCTTTGCTTGTCTACATAGAGTATTATTCCTGAGGTTTCTAATCTTGTTCAAGAGATGTAGGAGATGCGTTATGAGACCCAAGTAGGTAGCGATAAGAGGCCATAGTATCAAGATAGTTTCAGTGGGAGCTCATAAGACCCTTAAAAATTTCCATCATTTTATTTTTGGCCCTCCCTTCACTTGAATCATGTTTATCTATGTTTAAGGAACATTCGGGGAAGGTTTCAAAAGTTTTGGACATGGTTTGAGACAATTTTTGAATATCAAGGCAGTGAACCTCTATGTTTTTTCGGTGTCACAGAGGTTACCCTTTGCGATATTGGCAAGGCACAGAAGATAACCTCTATAATATTGGCGTGCCATGCCAAGGCATAATTTTCCTGTAGGTTTGTTTTTAGTCACTTGGGATGAGGGGCGTTTGGGTCTTTTGACCTTTGGATGATCCTTAAACATAAAATAGGCATATTTTCTTCAATTTTTATAGATCAAAATGTTTGATTTCACTCTCAAACTCAAAATCCAAGAAAAACTCAAGGGGTTCATTAAGAATTCATCATTTAGGTTCCCAACTTTAAATTGTTTAAAAATTCTTGTGCTTTTTAGGCATGTATCTCTTCTCTACATAAATTGTATATGAAAGCATGTATTTAATTGTTATCCGTGTGATTTAATTATTAGATTTGAATATGGGTTCAGGTGTTTGGAATTGTTATTACATGAATGAAATCCACATGGTTGTGAATTGATTGTTTATGCTTTATTCTCATGATTTTAAAATAATTGAATGCATGGGTGTGGGAATTGGAATGAGGAACATAGGTTTTCCCAAATTTTATGGTGCAATGGTTTGGAATTGGCTTTAACCTCAACCCATATTGTAAAATTTGTTTGAAACATGGATAGATACATAAATTACATTACTTTAGAAATCGTACATTGCATAAAAGGTTAATGAAACATAAATTATTTTTAAAGTCCTCGGAGGCCATCTATTGATTTTAAATTTTAGCTTAGGAGTCAAATAGGGTTTGGGGATTCACCCAACATAGATAAGAGGGTAGAGGTCATGGATTCCTCTATTTTACATGGATTAGCTTGCAAGCCTAATAGGTATGACGATCCAAACTCTTAATGCCTTGATAAATAACTCTATGGTTAAATGGATGGATTTATTTTCAAGTGTTTTAATTGGGCATCAAGGGGATTGTGCAGCTCGCCCTGGAAGGTGGAGGTCCTAGCACTACAAAAAAAACCGCATTTAGCAAGAGACCGATAACGTTGCTGATCAACAGAAATCCGTCGCTAAATCCATTTAGAGATAGATCAGCGACAAAATATTATTCGTTGCTATATTGCACATTGCTAACCATTTAGCAATGGAAAAATAAAATCTGTTGCTATATTTGCAACAGAATAGAGACGTCCTATATCCGTTCCTATATTTTAGTAACGAATATGTTCGTTGTTATATTTATAAGTGTCGTTACTAATTTCATGTTGTATTTCATCATTTTGATTATTTCCAGACCAAATATTTCATTGCTAGTCCGTCGCTAAAAATTCTCAATTTTTGTGACAAAAAATATTTTCCTCAATCCGTTTCAAATGTTTTAGTTTGGCAATGAGTAATTTTGTCGCTAAATCTGTTGTCATTACTTTTCTTTCAATATCTTTTTATTTGTATTTTGAATATTAATAGAATATTATAAAATTCTTATAATACCCAATATTCATATAAAAAATGCCACATATATATAGATAGCAAAATCCTCTTATAATATCCAACATGCATATGAAAGAACCCATATATATAGATAGAAAAAGTCTAAATATCCTCAATACCAAACATAGTAACATCTAAACACATAAGTATGTCCAAAACATCCTTAATACCTACATCGATCATTTGTAATTTTTTGTTGCACAATTTTAAACGTTTCAACAAAATAGACCATCAAAAACCAATGCACTGATCGTCAAAAGTATCACAACTGATCAAGATCATTGCAATCATTATTTAACGAATTAATATCATCCAAATGAGTAGTCGGAGGTGTGACAACTGATCATGAAGAAACCAACTTCTGTACCTCTTCAATGACAATAGGCAAAAATTAATTTTTAAGTCAGGGAATCAATCACTTCGCAAACTCTTCCAAATCCATATCTGCAGCTCGTACTAATTGATGTGAAGCTGAAGATGAAGTCTTTCCACAAGAAATACATAGATTTTGGCCGTAGTTGCCTTTGGCTTCAGATCAAAGACGAAATACTCTTCGCTTCTTTTGTTCTCCGGTAGCTTGGTAATATGCTTCAATTTGATCAATAACAGATTCTGATAATATTTTTTCTCATAATATTTTTTCAAATCTTTCTTGTAATAGTGGAAGTCAAATTATAACGGATTGTACTTACAAATGATTAGATACCAAAAAGTAGTTTAAACTAAAAATATGAATTAAGTAAACTACTACATTAATATTTAATCTCGCATGGACGATTCGGGAACGTTCATTAACCAAAGATTTTCCATCATGACCATGTGTGTGAACATGCAAATGTAACTCACTTGGTGCCGGATCTCAACCCATTTCAGCAGCTTGTAAAAAAGAAGTGTTAAGCATTGTACTCGAACAAAACTACTAGAACATTTCATGTAATCTAGAAATGTTTGTAAAGACATAATTCATGTGGAACATAGTTGGTCATCAGGTAAATATTATTAGTCGCGTGGTCAGAACTATGTTATCCAATTTACATTGTTCTTACTAAGCAATAACTGGAAAGATATTGCTGAATTTCATTGCATCAAAATTACTGAGAACCTATACTAATAATGAATATTTGGAAATTTCCAATCAGATTCCAGTGTGAAGGTTATATAAGATGAAAACCAATCACATAAAATAGAAAAGTAATTTCCAGAATCATAAGGTCTTGCTTCTACCTAATACATCTTGAAGAACATATAAATATACGAATCCTCAGTTATATACCACTCGGCGACATATAAGCACAGTTTACATTGTAGTTTTCCAGGTTACAAGACAAAAACAGAACACAACATACCAAATACAACACAGGAGACAGAAACAGTGAGAAGTAATCAACATTTGAGATAAATAGTAAACAGAAACACAATAATAGAATAACGTTGAACTATGTTTAGAATATCTCACAACAAATTACAGTTTAATACTTTAAATATATACTTACAAGTCTCTTTCGGTACTCTCCAATTGAGATAGATCCTCCCGTGTGAGTTCCAGCAGCGACTTCTTTGCCTCCACGATGATTCTATGCATTTATTTTGGACTTTTCAACACACTTTGGATCTGCGCAAAGTCGCTGCCACGTTTTCCAGAAATCTTCTTGTATAAAATCTTGCCCCCTTTCTCTTTGATTTTAGCAATGAAATTTCTATATACAGTTGTTGCCTTACTCTGCCAGTGTTTCTTTACGACAGCATCAGTAATGGAAAAATCCCAATAGACGTTTTTCTGAAATAAAGTTCCATGATAACACATTAATATCGTATTTATAAAAGCGAGTACACTTTACAAAATCAATTATGATGATGTATACCTTGAATTCCCCAAAATAGCCATCTTTTATGTCACATGAGACACTTTTCCAATTGACTCCATTATCATCAAGTTCACTTTTGAAAGACTCGTGTATCCTATTGGAGCATGCTTTAGAAGACTTTAATTTGTATCAATGTGAAGACATTATTTAGAGGTTACTATAAATAAAAAATAATATATAATAATAATAGACAAAAAATGGACTAACCCTACAGAAGTTATAGTAACAAGGGTCCGCACATGGCTTTGACTGGAATTACTTTCTCCATTTGTGGTGCGAAGAGATATGTCCTCACCTACTTGGTTGGTTTGTGAAGACGTACCTACAGTTTTTGGGTTGGTCTGATTTGGAGTAGTAGGATACGTACTACAATGATTAGAAGTTGGAGAACCTACGCCACCAGCTGTTTGTGGCGTAACTGTAGGAGTGGGAATAGTAGGTATGTTTGTAGTACGAACATGCATATTAGTCCTAGCTGCTGACTTGCCCGCACCCCCTATACTTCCTCGACCAGTACCTCTTCCTTGATTTATATCTATTAAAAAATTATACTTGTTAAAGTGGAAAAAAGATGCAAATTTTGCACAAAACGTCACAACATCATATTATATTCTAATTTTGAAATCCTATCCAACAAAATACCTCACAGCAACATACCTCACTATCATTATGGAATCCCATGTAACATTGGAATACTCACAACAATAACCAAGAATAGATTAAGAACCACAAACATAATTAGAACCACCAAAATACTCACAACAAGAACCACCAACAGATCAAGAATCACCAATAGAACCACCAAAATACATCAAAATACTCCTATTGTATTTCTTCCCATAAGAACTCCTCCTAAATAAAGAACGAACAACAGAACAAAAACCACCAATAGAATTACCAAAATACTCATAACAAGAACCACCAACAGATCATGAACTACCAACAGAACCACCAAAATGCTATAGAATACTCCCATTGTAATTCTATCCACAAGAACTCTCAAATGAAGAACCAATAACAGATCATCAAAAAGAAAAAAAATAAAACATATATATATGTGCAGACAAAAAGTAGACCAGAAGTTGATTATGTTTAGCCATTTTCAAGGATGAAGTCGATTGGTTAAGACACTCACCTATTTGGTTCCTTAGAGTAGCTGTACCTTCTCTTGTTCTGTTGAACTGATTTAGAGCAGTCGGAGATGATTCAGGAGTTGTATGGTTGCTACCATCACTAGAAGCTTGAACCGTTGATCCAATTTAAGGAATCAATGGTTGAACTTGATTTGTATTCTTTTGACCACCTATGACATTAGCTTGAGAAGTAACAATAGCAAGTGTAGGAATAGTAGGTATGTTTGCAGTAACATCATTATTACTCCTAACTGCAGACTTGCCTCCACGCCCTGTGCTTCCGCGACCTCGACCTCTAGCCATATCTATAAAAAAATTTGTATTAGTTAAAGTGGAAATAATATGTAAACTTAATAATACCGAGAGAAGCAAAAAACAATGTATAGATAAGGTATTAGAAAATGTAAAAGCACAATTGTTGCCTAAAAAAATGAATGAGAAATGAAATAGTCAAAAATTGAGAAGTAGAGCATAAAACCTGTTGAAGCAACAAGTTTTGTGTAAACAACGAGACAAAGAAAATGATACTAGTTTGACAAAATGGTTGCTCACAAAATAAAAATAAGATACAATAGAATATTTTATATCAATCACTAATCGCTATCTGTGTATTCTTCCAAATCTTCCTCTTAATCTTCCTCAGTTTCCTCAGTTTCATACCCTTCTTCTGTAGCATCCTCTTTGTTGTCATTATGTTCTTGTAATAAACCATCATCAATGACTTCATCCATTTCAATTAAGCCATCATTTGCATCATATAAGCGTATGCTTTCATCTGTGGCAACATTCATGTCTATCTCGTAGACTTGAACTTCTTCAACTTGAAATAGAATATTTAGTTCTACAGCTGTCCCAATTTCATCATCGGGTTATTCAACAATAAGACACATAACACACTTGAGTTGCTTGCATTGCCAGAATAAAAGGTTTATATTTTTTATATCGGCGACAATGGTTAATATCAACCAATTTATACTGATTATGATTTTTAACACCAACATCCATAGTTAGGTCAAACCATTGACATTTGAATAGTATAGTTTGCTTTAAAGGTGTTTTGCGGTATTCCACTTCTATTATCTCTTTTATCCGCCAGTAGAAATCACCAAAAGTTGGATCTGAAATACAAACTCCACTGTTCATTGTTGATCTTGAGCTACCATGAAAATTTGTATGAAACTTGTATTCATTAACAAAATACACCGAATGAGATGTAGCGCCTATCAATGGTCCACGAGCAAGACTACATAGGAATTAATTCTCAATATGATTGAGCCAGACCTATTTAGAAGATTATAAAATTTAGTTCAATTTCATAAGTTAATTTAAGTGCATAATTGTATAAAAGATCTTAATTTTTGAATCCTTACATATTGCTTGAAACATATAGAGAAATTTGCTTCAAGGCTCTTATTTATTTGATCTTGAGAGACATTTGGAAATTCTTCTTACAAATGTTGCACAAACATACTTCATTTAAAGAAAAAAGATTTCAACTTTAAGTCATGATTTATGAATGTAATTCTAAAATTAAGTTGATATAACTAACTTTATTACCTCACATATGGCTCAACCTCTTCACAATTTAGCAAAATGTAAGTTTGGGCAGCATTGATTTCCTGAAGAGTTAGATTCCTCTTTTTTGATCCTCCCATTAATCGTTCGGGATGGGTGAATATTGATAAATTTCCTTCAACTTCTTCCACAATACCACCATCATCATTTCTATCCACATTATGATTGCGTGTTATGACATACTGTTCAAAATAATAAGAAAACAATAGTGTTGACACTATCATCAAGTAAGCTTCACATATAGAACCCTCAACACTTGCTTTATTCCAAATCATTCTTTTAAGACTTCCAAGATACCTAAATAGAAAAATGGATAAACCATCATATTTTAAAAGTAAATAATAACATTATTCTCATAAGTTAAACTTGAATTTTTGTATTACCTTTCAAAAGGATACATCCATCTATATTGTACAGGTCTAGCAATCTTTACTTCATATGGAAGGTGCACAGGCAGATGTTCCATTGAGTCAAAGAACCCAGGAGGAAAAATATGTTCTAACTTGCACAAGATTTGTGGAATATCTCCCTGTAATCTCTTCATTTCATCCACTCGGAGAGTAGTCGATGTAAGTTCTTTAAAGAATAAGCTCAATTCTGTAAGTTCCTGTCATACATTATTTGGAAGTAGTTCACGAAAAGCAATAGGCATCAATCGTTGCATGAACACATGAAAATCATGACTCTTCATGCCAAATAACCTTTTCCCAGATATGTCTGGGCATCTACCCAAATTTGAAACATACCCATCTGGAAATTTTAAGTCTTTCACCTAATTAAATAAGATTATGCTTGCTTCTTTGTCTATTGTATATACAGCTTTGGGATATTTTCCAGAAGCATCCTTTGACAATTGAGGTCGATCACAATAATTGTCCATATCTAGACGAGCTTGTGGATTGTCTTTGGTTTTCTTATCAATACTGTGGACCGTATTAAATATATTATCAATGAAGTTTTTGTCAATATGCATGACATCAAGGGTATGTCGAATCATGTTACAACTCCAATAAGGTAAATCTCAAAAGATGCTTTACTTTTTCCATCCACAAGAACTACATATTTGTTGATTAACTTATTGTGCATCTAACTCTATTACTTTTCTTACCCCTAATTCACAAATTTGATTCAACATCTCTTCTCAGGTTCTGTAGGGTGGTGGTGTTCTTTTGACAGTTTGACCTGTAAGAAAATTTTTACGATCTCTCCTAAATGGATGATGTTGGTCAAGGAACATTCTGTGACAGTCAAACCATAATGTTTTCTGATTATGTTGTAATCTAAAGAATTCTATTTCCTCCATACAATAAGGAAAAGCAAACTTACCTACAGTACTTCATCCTGATAACATAGAATATGCTGAAAAGTCACTAATTGTCCACCTCAAAGCTGCCCTTAATTGAAAATTTTGTTTTTTGGAGATATCAAATGATTCTAAACCTGTCTCCCACAACAACGTCAATTCCTTTATTAGAGGCTACAAATAAACATCAATTTTATGTTTGGCATTATTTGGCTCAGGAACAATGAAAGTTAAGAACATATAATCCTCTTTCATGCACATCCCTGGAGGTAAATTGTACGGACTGACAATTACTGGCCATGAAGAATATTTTCTCCTAGACTAACTGAATAATTGGAGACCATCAGTACATAACCCCAACCTAACATTTCTTGGTTCATCGGCAAAAAAAGTATGACTTTCATTGAAGTTCTTCCAAGCTTCAGAGTCTAATGGATGACGCATTAATCCATCCTCTTTTATATGTTCATGATGCCATGTCATGCCAGCTGTTGTATTATGGTATGCATATAATCTCTTCAATCTAAGAATCAAAGAAAAAGAATACATCCTTTTATAAGGGACCAATTTTCTCTTACGAGAGCCAACTCGACGCTTATACCTCTCTTTGCCACAATATTTACAAGAGGTAAGATGTTCATGTTCTTCCTAATAAAACATACAACCTGATTCACAACAATCAATCTTTTCAACCAGTAAATCTAAGCTACGCACTAGTTTCTTAGTCTAATAATAACTATCAACTAATAGGTTATCTTTCGGTAAAGACTTTTTACACAATTGCATCATTTGGTTAAAACCCCTCTGTGACATATTATTTTCCATCTTAATAGTTAGCATTCGAGAGATTACTACAAGTTGAGAGAGGGAAGAACTAGGATACAATTTTGCATCAGCAGAGTGCAACAATTCATAAAATTTTTGGTACTCTAAATTAGGCTCCTCCTCCATTGAAGTTTTATGTTCCACCTCAATTGAAGGTTCATACAGATGAGATGGCCCAGATTCAATATTGCTGTAACCATGGTTAAAGTTAGGACTAATAACATCCAAAATCATTTATCGATATGGATTATCATATCCCAATTCAAGTTGAGCACCATTGATCAAATCATTACCAAAAGAAATCTTACCTATTAGATATGCTTTCCCTTAATGTTTCCAAACAAAATAGTCCTTACCAAATCCATCATGAAGAAGGTGATATCAAACCGTTTCAACATCCTTGTATTTAATGTTGCGACATTTTTTACATGGACATCTAATGTTGTTACCACTCATGCAATTTTTTTGAGAACATGCAAAGAGGATAAAGTTATTCACACCAATAATGAATCTAGAGTTTATAGCCCCTCGGCCATCCAACCTATCATACATCCATCCACGCTATGGATTATTCATATTCCTATTAATGTTGACATAAACAACATAGTTAGATTTTTATATTTTAGTAATGCATACATCCAGGATTACCACTAAAGTGAAGAAATTATTAAATATCTTAATAAACTGGAATATATCTTTCAATATTTACAAGGAAATAGAATATATCAGTTATTTTTCTTATAAATAAATAAGAAACCACAAACACAACATATCATTCATTGTCCTTCTTTATAAGTGTTAGAGAAAAACTTTAATTACATACAAAACAAAAAATTCTATCATTACAATCATAAGGCATGAGGCAAAGCTCCCGACAACAAGATTAAAATATCATATTTGGGCAAAGTACATACCTAAAATCTGAACATTAAACAAAACCTAAAAATAAGTTGTAACTTTGTTGGCAAAAATAAACAGATAAAGTCTACAACTTTAACACAAAGTTACATCACAAAAGTTAATCCGATTTAAAGCAAATCCTCAATTGGTAAGTAAAAGAAAATAGAGACAGTTTTACGAATAATGAAGAACACAAATGGCAATAGTGAAACATATGAAAAACTAATCGAAAATCATTTAAAAGGAAAAATGTTATAGTACCAGATATATGCTAGCTCACTTTCTAGTACTTGTTGGTATCCTTAATGGATCTCTCTGAAAATCCAAAATATAACATCACAATCAGATTATGAAAAAACAACAACATATACCAAATGTGATCCCACAAATAGAATCTTTGGAAGGATAAAGGCTACACAGTCAACACAACAAAATAGAAAATGATTATGACAATTACACATTTTCAAAGGAACATGAAACATACTACATTTTATTATTTACAGAAAATCAGAACAACAGTAAGCAAAAGTTACTCAAACTGCTCTATGTTTCCTAATTTTTTCAACATGCAACACACTAAGTACAACCTTACATAAACCTGTACATAAAAAAGACAAAATTAAACCATACAAATAAATTTTTTTTGAAGAGATCAAAGATTAATGAACCTGGAACAGAAGATACAAAAAAAAACATAAATAGAAATTAAGAGAAAAATATTATTCCTATTTTGATTCAATAATCACTAACACAACATTTTAACACAAAAATCGAACAAAGGAAATTGAAAAATCTTAGAAAAACCAAAAATAGAACTTCAAATAAAAAATCAAAAACCCTAACATCATCAGTGTATGCAAAACACTAAAAATTATACCACAACCAGAAATTTTGTTGAAGAAATTTCAGATTCATAGACATGCAACATTGAAATATCAAAATCCCCATAAAAAATAATTTTGAGAAAGAAAATACGGACCTCATTTCGAGTAAATAACCATTTGTCAAATTTTTTAACACAATAATTGAAGAACCCTAACTGAAATAGCTCAAAAAACCCTAAATATATCATTAAAACGTCACTTCTAACATAGAAATTTAGAAATTCAAAGAGGAGAAAAAACTAAAATTACGAGATAAAAAATCTAACCTCTAATTTAGATTTAAAATTCACCACTTGACACTCTTTTCGACTGATATTGAGCGATTAGGGAGATAAAAGGGCAAGGGGACTATTTTTGGAGAGAGAGGTGGATGATGTTATGTTTTGGGAACAAAATGAAATAAAAGAGATAACCCTAATATTAGGTTGGTAGGGTGATGGTTTTAGCAACGGATATATAATCTGTTGCTAATCATTAATTAAATATATACCTAATCTATTATTAAAAATGGTAAAATACTTCCAGCGATAGTATTTTCATCTCTATTGCCATCTCCACCATGTAAAAAAAATTCTCCCCATTTTTGTCCCTAATTTTATCACCAAAATAAAGGGACCAATATTTACCGCCAAAAATTAGCAACCAATTTTATATTCCGTTGCCATTCCATCACTAATTAGGCTATGAATTTTAATTTCATTTATTTAGTAACAAAATTTCTATTTCGTTGCAATTCCGTCGTTAATTAGAGAAGAAAAAGCCTTTGTTGCTATAAATCCATTGCTAAACGCAGTTATTTTTGTATTGTAGGGGACGAATACTGGAAATCACATTTGCGGTTGTAGTGGTCTTCATGACCATGTGCATAATTATCTCTTTATATCTATGTACCATGGATTGGCATGGGGTTATGGATTCCCTGGCCTTTCCTTGAAATTCTCTGCTTCATGCGACTAACACTCACTAGGGACCTTTCGGTGAGAAAAGCTAGACCCATATATCTCGTGGGTGTTTGTAGGAAGGTTCTAGCAGCATAGTAAAGGTTAATGATTTTAAAACCTCATGCTTAAACCTTTTTCCCTATACAAGTATTTAATGTGTATGAAAGTCTACCTATAGTGTTGGAAATATTTTTGACATGGCCTTATTTTATCATATCCCTAAGTTAAATTCTAGTGCTCACCCGCTAACCATCCCCGGTACACTATTTCATAATGTAGTTTCCAAAGAAATTTCTTTTACCTTTTTGTAGCATTAGGTGAATTAGAACGTGCATCGATTAGTTTTGAAGTGGCGAGCCTCCATCAATCGGTAGGCCGTATAGCTTCCATTTTATTTTATTTTGACTCAGTATTTTTTTATTATATTATTCATGTGAGGGTTATGTCCTGACTTATTTTGTATTCTGGTTTTAGCGTCTATTGTGGACAGATGTTGGTTGATTGGTCATTGTCTTGACACTCAATTTATTTGAGTCATTTATCCATCTTATTATTACTATTTATTAGCTTTTGCATTGTTTTAATAGTTAATATTATTATTGTTATCTTGATGTTGAGTTAAGGGGGTAGTCTCATGTCCATGGAGGACTTGAAATACCATTCATGGCCAAACCCTAGTCCAGCACAATTTATATTTGTTGGGTGTCAACAAAGCCATATCAAGTAGTGTCCTTTTTATTGGTTAGTAGTGCATAAAACTTATAAGGAGGAGGATACAAGATATTTAGAAATGTTTCACTATCTTGTGTTATATTTCCTAGGTATAGAGTCTAGTTTTATGAAACTTCTATAGCTCCTGGCTTCCTATTATTTAAAATCATACCTCCCCAAAGATCTGATATTTGTAGAACTCTATCGGTAACTCTATCCTACATTTGGGATAATGTGGAGGGGACTCACCTTATGTATGGTGTACAGACTCAATCTAGGGTCCCTGCTCCAGCTTGTACTTCCCCTTATGGAATTCCACTTGTTCCTACTAGTCCTCTTCGAGCTTCCCGGGATGATGATACTCATGGCTCGATATCTCTAGGTAACATCTCTAATAAGGAGTTCTATCAGTCTATCCTTTTGCTTATGTAGTTGGTGACCTGTCAGTCTCGTCAGTTAGATCATGTTGTTCTTTTGTTTCTTCTTCTGAGGTTTCTTGAGTTGGTCATTTCATAAGATAGATCCCCCAAGCTTTATTAGACCTAAGGTTTATGAGGATCCTTAAGGGCTTGTGGATGAGATGGAAAAGATATTAAGGGGGATGCGTGCTACTTATTTTGATGTTATGGAGTTTTTTCCATACTAGTTGAAGTATGTAGCTTATATATGGTATAAGGAGTGGGAGAAGTTGATAGGAGATTATGCATAGCCAACTCTATGGGAAGAGTTACTGGGGGCCTTTCTTGATCATTTCTTTCCCTAGGGGATGGGGGAAGCTAAGGTAGAGGAGTTTTTAAATCTGAATCAATGCAAGATGAGTGTGAGTGAGTGTGGTGTCAAATTTCAGTAGTTATCTCATTATTCTCCAGAGTTGGTGTCTTCTATGAGGGCGAAGATGATAAAATTTGCTTCAGGGTTGTCTAATGACTTAGTATTAGAGTGTAAAGCTGTAATGTTGAACAATGTCATGGACATCTCCAGAATTGTGATTTATATGCTGTAAGTGAAGGATGTAAAGAAAAGAGAAGCATAGAATGGGGAAAGGCAAAATAAGAAGTTCAGGTGTTCAGAGCAGGGTATAGAATAGTAGAAGAGATAGTAGGGAGAGGAGCAAGAAGAAGACTTGGGGAAATTTTGGTTCATATTTTTCAAACAGTGCCTAATATCCTAAGCCATCTGGTGATCGTCACTTTTGGGATAATATTAGTTTTAAGTCACATGTACAAATCTCAAGCTAGTGAAGCTATGTCAGCCCCATCATATCCTCCTTATGGATTTTGTGGACAATTTCACCGTGGTTAGTATGATGAGGGGAGGAATCGGTGCAATAATTATGGTCAGCTAGGTCATATAAAGTGACATTTTCTAATAGCTAAAGTTTCCACGAAAGCTAATAAGGTATCGATTGCTACTTCTTCAGCTCTTACCCAAAAGGTTGCTACTTCTGGTACTGCGTAACGCCTCGAGTATACACCTTGGATGCCATACGGTGCTTATAACCCTAAAGGACCACAAGCTAACCCATGACTGATATCTGTTACGAGCACTGAGTAACAATACTATCACAAATATGAAAAAATAGGTTGAAATTCCATAAGGTTAAAATCCTTAAATACTAATAAAGAATACCATCGGTAAGAATAATTTGTACAATTGAATACTGTATGAAAGTCTAGTCTAAAAGCCTCTATCTGTATGAATATGGAGTTGATGGGATAAGTCCCCAACTCACTCTGACTACTAAAATAAACTAAATACTAAAATAATGAAATGATATGATAACTTTATCCTCGAACTATAAAGACTCACTACTACGTCTATTTCTGATAGTCTTGGCTGCTAAGTATGGTTTGAGCCCGTGTGTCTGAACCTATGATATAGAATATCATAGCGTAAACGAAAAGGCATGTGTTGGTACATTGAATGTACTGGTATGCTGAGTGAGGTAGGCTGATATGCAAGGGTAAATATGCATGAACAATAACTTATGAACAAGATAAAAGCAACTAAATCAGAGTACAGGTATAAAAGAAACTGATGAAACATTGTTTATGAAATAATGTGCACATATCTACATATGTTGTGTCTATGATAATAGTAACTCTTGATACTGAGTTCTAATAATTGACTTACTGATATTTATATTACTGATAGCTGGGTGACTATTTCTAGCAGTCCTAATTCTATAGAATTGATCTAAGTTCTATATTGAGACTGAAACTGAAATTGTAGGAAGTAATCATCTAACCGACATGCCCTTTTCTGAACTGATTAGGGTACAACGTGTAAACCAAACTGTAAGGGTATCAGTACTATACCACTAGTAAAGACAAGTGTTGAGTCACCCCCATCTAGCAGGTGCTATGGACGGGGATGGTGGTACCCTTAACTGGCAGGTAGAACACCTCATAAATCCTCAACTGGTAGGTTGATATCTCAACCTACGCTGGCTATGTAGTTCTAGAATGCCAAGACTGCTTCTAAGGATCACACCCTCTACTGGTAGGTAAGTCCTCATCCTTAGGTCCACTTGGTGCTGAATCCTACTCCTAACTGAATAGACACTGAACTAATTTCTAAACTATTCTAGGGTAGACTGAACTATTACTAATCCTGTTAACTTACTGAAGTGGACTGAGTTCAATGAATAGTGTAACTGATTGATATACTGACTGGATATACTGAGTTCTGCACTGAATGAATGCTACTGCACGTGACATTACTAAGATCATTCTGAAGCTATTGAAATTCTAGGTAAATAGCTAGATTGTCGGGTATTTGATACCCCCAGGACTCGATAACATGAAAAATAAAGCATAGAAAGATCTTGAAAAGCATTACAATGTTCATAACTCATTCATAGAGATTTTATCAAGAACTTGAAAGACATGAACTTGTACATAAGCTAGCATGTCATGATTTCCCCATTTAATCCACATAAGAAATTTATCAAACACTTGGGGAAGATAATCTATGCACATAATACTAAACAACATATAGGCATCATGAGTACCACTCCCCAACTTAAAAATTCAAAGGCTTTAACATGAATTCATATAATATTACACACATGTCCAATAAATTTACCTAAATCTTGTAATAAATCATGAATTAGAACTCAATTAACATCATCATCATGAATACATTCAAGCCCAACATGAAATTCACAAATTCAATAAATTTAAAGTTTTAAAAGAGGTTCTTAAACCCCAAGGGTGGAAGGAAACCCTAGGATGAACACCTAACATACCTTGGTTTTTAATTCTCTGAAAGTTGTGGAGAATTTCATGATACTTGAATCTTGAATTGGAAGCCCTTGGGTTTTGTTTCTTGAGCAATTTTGAGAATAATGAGGGTTTTATCCCTATGAATGACTTAATCTCGTGTTTGTGGGGCTCAATATGGGTAGAAAAATGAACCAAATACCCCTCTGGATACAGGCTTTTAATGACTAAAAGCATGCCCAGTGATGCGTAGATCGATACATCGAGTTGATCGCATCAATACAATGACCAATGCATCGAGTCGAGTTTGCATTGGTTCACTGAAATTGCACTGAAAGCTAGGAGAAAATTATTTGTCGACATGATGGGTGACGTGACACATTGATATTGCATCAACCCATTACTTTGGTCACCTAAACATGGTTCGAACAAGGTCTAAAAAAGCTGAAACTCATCGAAAGTGACCTACTGATATTCCTAATCCTGAATCAACTAAAATATCAATATTTTATGGTAATAAGGGTCGTGGAATAGAGTCACCAACTTATGAAGGCTAAAATACTTCTAAGTATACATACTTAGCTGAAATTTCTATTTTTGGGACCTCTTTTCAAGCTTTAATGGAATGATTTAAGCTTAGAATTTTGTGAGGTCTTACAATATTTCCCCCTTTGGAATATTCGTCCTCAAATGAGACTGACTAAGCTGAGAAACACTGATCACTTAGCTTACACACTTAACAAGCATATCTGATACATGGAATACCTAACTAAAACTATTAATAAGCTGTGTTTTCAAACTGAACATGCATATCTGAGGCATGAGTACATGGGGGAAGATTTTTGATTGCATGACTTTCATGAAGATTATATGCAATGGTAATGAATACCAAATTTTAGCTATAACTTAATTTGGAACTGATCAAATCTAGGGATGACTATTACCTTAAGCTGAGTTTGAGTTTGTGGAAAAGAGGTGAGGATACTTGGTTGGCGTATCTGCTTTTGCTTTCCAAGTAGCTCTGTCAATGGACTGATTCTGCCAAAGAACTTTGACTAGCGGAACTTCTCTGTTCCTCATTCGACTGGGATCTCTTCATAAGAGAGGTTCGTCTGAACATCTGTACCCTCTACAGGGACTACAACAGCTGGGTCACCTATGCACTTCTTTAGCAGGGAGACATGAAACACAGGATGTACTGAAGCTAAGTCTGAAGGCAACTCAAGCTCACAAGCTACCTTTCCAAAATGGCTGAGAATTTTGTAAGGATCAACATATCGGGGACTGAGTTTCCCCTCCATTCTAAACCTCTTCACTCCCTTCATATGAGATATTTTTAAATATACATAGTCGCCAATCTCAAACTTGAGATCTTTTCTTCGCAGATCTGCAAATGATTTCTATCATCTCTGAGCATTCTTAAGCCTTTCCCTGATCAACTGAACCTTTTTGAAGGTATAAAATACCAAGTCATACACTACCACTATGGCCTCACCCACTTCAAACCAACCAATAGGAGATTTATATCTCCTCCTATAAATTTCCAAGAGTGGATCCATCTGAAGGCTGGAATGATAATTATTATTATATGATAACTCAATCAAGGACAAGTGGTTATCCCAACACTCTTAAAGTCAGTGGAACATGCTCTGAACATATCTTTCAAAGTATGAATGGTCCTCTCTACTTAACCATCTGTCTGAGGGTGGAAGGTTGTACTGAGGTGAACTCGGGTACCAAGTCCCTTTTGGAAGGCTTTCAAAAAGTGAGAGGTGAACTGCATACCTCTATCTAAGATTATGGACAACGTAACTCCATGAAGTCTAACCAACTCTATAACATAGAGCATGGCCTAATATTTGACTGAATAAGAGCTATGAACTGGTAAGAAATGAACTGATTTGGTCATTCTGTCTATAATGAGCAAATTTGAATTATGTTGATGACGAGTACGGGGCAAACCCGTCACAAAGTCCATGTTCACTTCCTCCAACTTCCGTGTGGGAATAATGAACTCTTGTATGGAACCACTAGGTTTCTAGTGCTTAATCTTAACCTGCTGACATGTAGAACACTTAGCCACAAACTCTGTTATGTCTCTCTTCATCCCACCCCACCAATAGACCTCCCGCAAATCATGGTACATCCTAGTTTCCCCTGGATGAATCGAGTAATGCAGATCATATGATTCTAACCCTGGCAATGCAACACACCATCTTCCCCTGGGATTAAACCTCTATTTTCTGATCTCTAACTGACTCTTCCAACTTGACTAAATTAGGATCTCTATCAGGCTTTTTCCTTAAATTCAAAAAAAAAAAAGATGATTCTAAACTATTTTATACCCACAAACTTCTCTCTGGTGAATAAACTAAGCGGACACCTAGTCGGGCAAACTGATGAATAGCCTAAACTAACTTTTTCTTATTATCCTCCACGTGAGCAATACTATCCATAGATATCCTAATGAGAGCATCAACCACTAAATTGGCCTTGACAGGGTGATATAGGACGCTCATGTCATAGCCCTTCAATAACTCTAACCACCTTATCTAATGTAATTTTAGATCTTTCTAAGAAAATATATACTTTAGGCTCTAATGGGCTATAAACACATTAACATATACCCCATTCAAATAATGCCTCCAAATCTTTAAGGCAAAGACCACAGCTGCTAACTCAAGATCATGAGTGGGTAATTATTTTCATGGGGCTTAAGATGTCTAGAGGCCTATACCCTTACCTCTCTTCATGAAAAGATAGCCCAAACCAACTCTGGAAGTGTCCCAATATACCAAAAACCTATCTGAAGTATCTGGTAGAGTCAAAACTGGGATTGTAGTAAGTTATGTCTTTAACTTTGAAAAACTCTTCTCACAAGAATCTGACCACTGGAATTAGACATTTTTCTAAGTCAGTATGGATAGAGGGGATGCAATAGATGAGAATCCCTCGACAAACCATCGATAATAGCCAGCTAAACCTAAGAAACTCTTGATATCCGATAGAGAAATGGGTTTTGGCTAGTTTCTTACTGGTTCGGCCTTTTGAGGATCCACTCTAATGCCATCACCAAAAACTATATGGCCAAGGAAAGCTACCAAACTTAGCCAAAATTCACACTTTCAAAATTTGGCAAACAACTGATGGGCTCTGAGGGACTGTAACACTATTCTAAGATGGTCTACATATTTATGTTCACTATGCGAGTTGACAAGAATGTCATTATTGAAGAGTATGACAAACATGTCCAAGTACTGCTTGAACATGCAGTTTATCAAGTCCATGATGGCTACTGGAGCATTGGTAAGACCAAATGACATGAACAATAATTAAAAGTGGCCATACCATATTCTAAAAGCTATTTTTGGAATGTCACATTCTCTGACCCTGAGTTGATGATAGCTTGATCTGAGGTCTATCTTGGAGAAGTAATTGGCTTCCTGAAGTTGGTCAAACAAGTCATCGGTTCTGGGAAGTGGATATTTATTCTTGATCATGACTTTATTTAGCTAACAGTAGTCTATACATATCCTGAGAGAACTATCTATCTTACGCACGAATAGAACTGTGCATCCTAAAGGGATACACTGGGTCTAATGAATCCCTTATCTAGGAAATCTTTTAACTGTTCTTTTAATTCTTTGAGTACTACTAGAGCCATTCTATATGGCAGAATAGAGATAGGCTGAGTATCTAGAAGAAGAAGATCTTTGGGAAACACATTAGCAAATTCACATGCTACTTATACTGACTCAAGATTAGAGGTCTCTAAACTAGAGTATTAAACTAGAACGAGACGATCAATACATCCCTTAGATATCATTATTCTCACCCTAATGTAAGAAACAAGCTGACCCCTAAGTGCTGAAGTACTACCCCTCCATTTAAGGACAGGTTCATTCGAAAACTAAAAATGGACAATTTGGTTTCTGCAGTCAACTGAAGCATAGCATGAATCAAGCCAATCGATGAAGAGAGTGACATCAAAAATATATCATCTCTAATCGAAGTTTGTTGAAGTGAGCTTCTGAGATACCATAACTGAACTATTCCTATATACCCATCGGGCTATGACAGATTTACCCACTATGTAAAGATTGAGAAGGGTTGTGCTAGCAATTTAGGATTGACTCTAAAGTCATCAGCTATATAAGGAGTTACAAACGACAAAGAAGCTCTTAGATCTAGCAAAGGATAAACGTGTGTATGATAAACTTATAACATACCAGTGACTACATCAGGAGAACTTTCTTAATCCTATCGGGACTGAAGTGCATAGAGTTTGTTTGGGTGCTGCCCACTAGTGGAACTGGAAGCGGCACCTTGCTAATTTGGGCAACCAAACTAAGCTGAAAGACGATTATACTAACCTTTAAAACCTAAATGAGGACAATCTCTAACCCTATGTCCTGGCTTGCCACATCCAAAACTTATATCACTGTTATCCTTGTAGACACCCTGGTGGTTTCTTTTATATTTCTCGCAAAGAGGGTTTGTTTGGGCACTTCTAACACTACTCTGAGGTTTAGGGCCTAGTACCTTATCTCTATTACCATTTTTGAATTTCGGCACTAGAACACTGGCTGAGGACGGAGCTGGAACCGAGGCTTTTGGGTAGAACTAAGAAAGATATTAACCTTCTTACTTAGGCTGAGAAAAGTTGAAACTACTTGTTCAAGATCTCTTGTTCAGCCTTTTCTTCTCCCTATTCTTACTCTCTTCTATCTACTCAGCATAGACCATAAGCCTAGATATGTCTATCTCCTTAATCAACATTACGATCCTACATTTCTTGACCATACTGTTGACACACTAGACACTAACTTACTCATATTTGATCTTTTATATACTTCCACATGAGGAGCGTATTTGGCTAACTGAGCAAACTTGAGAGAATACTCTTTCACTATCATATTTCCCTACTTCAGATTAATAAACTCCAAAACCTTCACTTTCCTCAAATCCAGTTGGAAGAAACTATCCAAAAAAATATTGGAAAACACCTCCTATTCTATGGGCCCTGCATCTTTAGCTCTCTCTTCCTTCCACTACTTGAACCATGAGTGATCCATATCCTGAAACTGCTTAGTGGATAAGTAACAACTATCACTAGCTTTTACCCACATAATATCTATAACTTTATACACCTGATCAGGGAATTCTTGTGGGTCCACATCTGACTTACACTTAGTAAAGTCTAGAGGGTTCATTCGGGTGAATTCTAAAATTATAGCTGCAACAGTGTTGGCCACTGTGTTGGCCAGAATTGCAGTGGGTGTTCATTTTGGACTGCCATAGAATGAGCTAGAGTGGTGAAATCTTCTCTAAATTCCGCATAGGAGACGTACTCATCCAGGGGATCTGCCTGAACGGGTGGAGGTACTGGCTGATTTTCGGTTCTCCTTTCGTTGTTCTTTTTGGAAGACATGTTCTATAAATGAAAGTAAGAAAAGTATTAGACAGAGAGTGTAACTTGAGTTCATTCTCACTCGTATGATATGAATACAGAAAGAAGGGAAACTTTTCCTAAAAATGCCTCATAGCCTATTGTCCATAAGTGTGGCTCGCTACATGCTCATGCACAAGACTCTACTAGATCCGGCTTTTAGAATTCGTAGAACTCTATTGAACCTTAGGCTCTGATTGCAAATTTATAATGCCCCGAGTTTGCACACCAAATGCCACACAGTGCTTATGACCCTAAAGGAGCATAAGCTAACACATGACTGATATCTACTATGACTATTTAGTACCAATACTATCATAAATCCAGAAAAATAGGCTAAAATGCCATAAGGTTCAAAACCCAAAATACTAATAAAGAATACCAACTGTAATAATAATTTGTACAACAGAATACTGTCTGAAAATCAAATCTGAAAGCCTTAATCTGTCTGAATATGGAGTTGATGGAATAGTTCCCCAACTAACTCCAAGTACTGAGATAAATAAAATACATAAATAATGAAATAAAATCATAACTTTTTCCTTGAACTATGAAGACTCACCAATAGGTTATTGCTGATAGTTTGGGCAGCTAAGTATGGTTGGGAGCCCGTGCGTCTGAACCTATGATATAAAACATCATAGTGTAAAAGTAAGGGTATGCATCGATAATTTGAATATACTAGTATGCGAAGTGAGGTAGGCTAATATGCAAGGGTTTATATGCATGAACAATAACTGATTCAATAATACGAATGCAACTGAATAAGAGTATAAGTAAAACATCAACTAATGAAACACTGTTTATACAATATTGTTCATATATATACATATAGTTTGTCTGAGATCATAGTAACTTTGGATACTAAGTTCTGACAACTAAATGAATGATATCTTAGTTTATTTATAACTGTATTACTGATAGCTGGGTGACTATTTCCTATAGTCCTAATTCTGTAGAACTAAACTTAGTTCTATACTAAGACTGGAACTAAAACTGTTAGAGGTAATTATCTAACCAACATGATGTTCTCTAAACTTATTAGGGTCAAACTTCTAAACCTAGCTAGCAGGACGTCAGTACCGTGCCACGGGTAAAGACAAGTGTTGATTCACCCTCATTAGGTAGGTACCTTGAACAAGAATTGTGGTACCCTTAATTGGCACGTAGAACACCTCATCAACCCTCAACTGGCATGTTGATGTATTAACCTACACTAACTATGTAATTTTAAAATAGCAGTACTACTTCTAAGGATCACACCCTCTACTGGCAGGTAATTACATATCCTTGGGTTCACTCTATGCTAAATCCTACTCTTCACTTAATAGACATTGAACTTCTTTCTTAATTATTCTAGGCTAGACAAAACTGTTACTAATCGTCTTAACTGACGGAACTAGATTGAGTTTACTAAGTACTTTAACCTATTAAGTGTTCTGAGTTTTATTTGCTGACTGGGTATACTGAGTTCTGTACTAACTGAATGCTACTGTACGTGACATTACTATGACTATTCTAAATCTACTGTAATTCTAGGTAAACAGCTAAATTGTCGAGTATTAGATACCCCCAAGACTTGATAACATGAAAAGTAAAGCATAGCATGATCTTTAAAAGCATTACAATTTCATAACTTATTTATTGAGATATTTTATCAAACACTTGTAAGATATAAGCTTGTACATAACATAGCATGTCATGATTTCCCCATTTAATCCATATGAGCAATTTATCAAACACTTGGGGAACATAATCTATACACATAATACTAATCAATATGTAGGCATCATGATTTCCAATCCCCAACTTACAAATTCAAGGTCTTTATATTGAATTCACACAATACTACATACATGTCCAACAATTTAGATGAATCTTACAATAAATCATTAATTAGAACCCAATTAACATCATAATCATGAATATATTCAAGAACAACATAGAATTCATGAATTCAATAAACTTGAAGTTTTAAATGTTGTTCTTGAACTCCAAGGGTGGAAGGAAACCCTTGGATGAACACCTAACATATCTTAATTATTAATTCTCTAAAAGTTGTGGAGTATTTCTTGAAGTTTGAATCCTAAATTGGAAGCCCTAGGGTTTTCTTTCTTAAGTAATTTTGATAATAATGAGTGTTTTAGACCTAAGAACGACTTAATCTCTTGTTTTTAGGGCTGAATACGGGTAAAAAAATGACCCAAATACCTCTTTAGATGTGGGCTTTTATTGATTGAAAGTGTGCCCAGTGATGCGCACACCTCTACATGTCATCGATGAAATCAACATCATGACCAAGATGCCACATCGAGTTCACGTTGGTTCACTAGAATTGCCCTGAAAGTTGGGGAAAAATTATCTGTAGATGTGATGGGCGATGGGATGTATCGAGATTTTATTTAGCCACTATTTTGGTCACCTAAACATGGTTCAAAAGAGATACGAAAAATTGAAAACTCACCCGAAGTGACCTACTGACATTCTTGATCATGAATCAACCAAAATATCTATATTTTAAGGTCATAAGGGTTGTAGAATAGGCCACCAACTTATGACGGCTAAAATGCTTCTTAGTATACACACTTAGCTGAATTATCTAAGTTTGGGACCTCTTTTCAAGCTTTAACAGACTAAGTTAAGATTAGAATTTTGTGGGGTCTTACGTACTGGCATTAGTTGTGATTGCCAATATGCACTTGGTACTCATCTAGAATATGAGGCTTCTCCAAATATTGTCAGTAGTATGTTATAACTCTTTTCTTGTGATGTGTATTGTTTTCTTGATCCAGGCTCTACCCTTTCTTATGTGACCCTTTATGAGTCTTTATATTTTTATTTTCATCTCAATAGTACTTTCAACCCCTTTTTTATGTCTAACATTCTAGGTGATTCTATTATGCAGAGAAAGACCTATAGGTATTATGGAGGCTATCTTTAATAAGGAGGCTTTGGTGGATCTAATAAAGTTTGATATGGTAGATTTTGATGTGATCTTAAGGATCATTGCCTTCATTTGTTCTTTGCATCTCTGGGTTGTAGGACCCAAAAGGCTAGTTTTAACATTCCTAATAAGTCGATATTAAAGTGTGAGGGGAGTTCTATAGAGCCTAAATAGAGGTTAATCTCTTATCTTAAAGATTAGAATTTGATTTCAAAATTTTATCTATATCATCCAGTTTGGGTTAAAGTTTCTAACTCTTAAATTCCTTCAATGCAATCTATCCCTGTGGTTAGTGAGTTTCCATAAGTGTTTCCTAAGGATTTTTCTAGAATTTCTCCCGATCGAGAAATAGATTTTGGGATTAATCATATTCTGGATACTCATCTTATTTCTATCCCTCCTTAGGGAATGGCTCTTGCTAGATTAAAGGAGCTAAAAGAATAGTTAAAAGTTATTCATGAAAAGGGCTTTATTCATCCTAGTATTTCTCTGTGGGGGTGCTATACGCTTTTTGTGCATAAGAAAGATGGGTCTCTGCAGATGTGTATAGGCTACCGTTATTTGATCAACTTTTGAATGTTATATTCCTTACAAAGATTAATCTTTATTTGAGTTATCATAAATTAAAGATTAGGGAGGTTAATAATCCCAAAAGTGTTTTTCAAACCCAAGATAGGCATTATGAGTATTTAGTAACATCATTTGGGTTGACTAATGCTCTAACTTCATTTATGGATCCTTTTAACTTGGTTCTCATGCTTTTTCTTAGACTTTTTTGTGATACTTTTAATTGATGACATCTTGGTATATTCAAAGAGTGTGAGGGATCATGCCAATCACCTCCAAATTTTATTCCAAACCCTTAAGGTTCATGAACTATATGTTAGATTTTCTAAGAATGAGTTTTGGTTGAATGTTGTGACTTTTCTTGGTTATATTTTATCTAGTAAGGGGATCAAGGTAGATTCTTAGAAAGTCGAGGCAGTTAAGAAATGGCCTAGACTTATGGCACTAACCAACTTTGGGAGATTTTTGGAATTGGCTGACATTATAAGAGGTTTATGGAGATTTTTTCTTCTACTAGTACTCTATTTACAAGAATGACAAAAAAGAAGGTTAAGTTTTTGTGGTCCTTTGCGTGTGAGGGTATCTTTGACAAGTTAAAGGATAGGTTGACTTCTAAGCCTATTTTGACCCTGCTTGAGGGTATTAATGGTTTTGTTGTATTTTGTGATGTGTCTAGTGTAGTACTAGGTTTTGTGTATTTATGAAACATGTTACGTTTGTGGCCTATGCTTCTTGGCATCTTCACGTTCATGAAAGGAACTATTCAACTCATAATCTAGAGTTGGTGGTTGTAATATTTCTTTGAATATACGATGTCATTATCTATATAGGGTGCATGTAGACATCTAGTCAGATTATAAAAGCATGTAGTATGTGTTTACTTACAATGAGTTAAATTTTTGGTAAAGGTGATATCTTGAATTGCTGAAGTATTATGATATGAGTCTTTATTACCATCAAGGAAAAACTAATATTGTTGATAATGCTCTTAGCAGGTTATCTATGGGGATCTTATCTCATATTGATAAGGAGAAAGGAGAATTAGTGAATGATATTCATAGGTTGGATAACTTTGGAGTTCACCTTTTGAACTTTAAGGGTGGAGGGGTTATTGTTCAAGAAGTTTTCAAATTATCTCTTAGTGATAATTTGATGGATAAATAGGCTTTGGATCCCATTCTCAAGAAGATTAAGGATGGGTTGGGACAATAAAAGTTTATAGCCTTTGATATCGGTGGAGATGGTACCTTGAGATACTAAGGTAGGTTGTGTGTTCCTAATATTAATGGGATACAAGAGAGGATTTTAACTAAGGATTATGAGTCCCGATAAAAATTTCATTAAGGTTCTTGTAAGATGTACCATGATTTGAAAGAGATCTATTGATGGACCAATATAAAGATAGATATGGATAACTTTGTGGCTAAGTGTATGGTTTGTCACCATGTAAAGATTGAGAGCTTGAGGTCAGGTGGCATATCTCAAGAGAATGAGTTGCCTATTTAGAAGTGGGAAATAATCAATATGGACTTCATTATGTGTCTTCTGTGGTCTCGGAATCAGTATGATTCAATTTATGTAATTTTGGCTAGAATAACTAAGTATGCTCACTGCTTGCTTTGGAGGACTAACTACTAAGGAAAGGATTATGACAAGTTGTTCATTTAGGAGATTGTGAAGTTGCATGCTGCTCTAGTGTCTATCACTTTAGGCTGAGGTACATAGTTTTCATCAGAATTTTTGCATTCATTTTAGAAAGATTTTCATAAATAGGTAAAATTTAGCATAATTTTCCACCCTTAAACAAATGGGAAAATAGAGGGTGCTATTAAGACTTTGAAGGATATACTAAGGGCCTATATGACGGATTTTAAGATAATTTGGGTTTACCACTTGCCTTATATTGAGTTTTTGTATAATAATAGTTATCATTCATGCATATAGATGGCTCTTTATGAGGCTATTTTTAGTAGGAGGTGTAGGTATCATATTGGATGGTTTGAGGATGGGGAGACTAAGTCATTTGTTGTTAAAATAGTTTCCCACTCCATGAGAAAGTAAAGACGATTACACAAAGACTTAAGAATGATTATAGTCACCAAAAGTTTTAAGCGGATGTGAGGCAAAGAGTGTTGGAGTTCAAACTAAATAATTGGGTATTATTGAAGGTATCTCCTATGAAAGAAGTTATGCAATTTGGGAAGAACGTGAAATACAGTCCTTATTATATTGGTCCATATAAGGTTTTTAGGAGATTTACGAATGTTACATATAAGTTGGACTTTCCTGTGAGTTTGGGTTTTCTTCATCCTATGTTTTATGTGTCCATGATGAAAAAGTATGTGGGTAATCCTTCCTTGATACTTCCCGTTAAAGATGGTGGTGTTACAAATTCCTTTTGTTATAAGAAAGTCTTGATTGAGATATTTGATAAATAGATTACACATTAAGTATGTAGATTTACGGAAGGTCCTTTGGAGGAATCAAAATGTAGAAGAGGCTACATGAGAAGTTATAGAATATATGAGGGCTAAATACCCGTTCTTATTCCCTGGGTCAAATAAAATTGCTTAAGGTATCATGTTGGTTCTCCTCTTATTATTTTTTGAGTTTGTTAGTTGATTCTGGTGCGTTCTTGCTATTTTAGTGCCAAAAGTGTCCAAACTCATCATTCGAGGATGAATGATCCAGTGGGACAATGTAAGACCCTTAAAATTTTCCATTATTTCATTTTTGACCTTCCCATGTTTGAAATATAGATTTCTCACTTTAATGATGTTTAGAGAAGTTAAAAGGGCGTTTCGGGAAGGTTTTGGAATTTTTGAAAATGGTTTGGGGCAATTTCGAAACATAGAGGTAGTGAGCCTATGCATTTTTATTGTGTAATGGAGATTACCCTTCATTCTATTCGTGTTGAATGGAGGATAACATATGCGATATTAGTGTACCACATCAAGGCATAATTTTTATGCAGTTTTATTTTTATTCACTTGGGGTGAGGGGCTTTTGGGTCTTTTCACCGTTGTACAACCCTTAAATATAAAATAACCTTATTTTCTTTAGTTTCAAAGACTAAATTACATTCTTTAACTCTGGAATTCAAAACCCTATAAAAAACTCAAGGATTTCATAGATAATTCATCTTTTGGGCTTCAACATTCAAATTGATTATAAATTCTTATGTGTTTAAGGCATGTATCTTAATCCTAAATTGATTTTATGCAAAAGCATGCATTTAATTATTATCCACGTGAGTTAATTGTTGGATTTTGAATATGGGTTGAGGGGTTTTGAATTGCTATTACATGAATTGAATCACCATGGTTTTGAATTGATTGTTTATGCTTTATTCTCATGAATTTGAACTAAATGAATGCATGCGTGTGGGAATTGGAATGGGGAACATGGGTTTCCCAAAAATTTACTATTTAATCATTTAGAATTAGCTTTAACCTCAAACCAAATTGTGAAATTGGTTTGAAACATTGATAGATACATAAATTACTTCACTTTAGAAACATTGTATTGCGTAAAAGGTTAAAGGAACATAAATGATTTTGAAAGGCCTCGGAGGCTATGTATTAATATTATATTGAAGATTGGTACTCAAATTGGGGTTATGGATTTCTCCACTTAGATTGGCAAATGGGAATCATGGATTCCCCTATCTTATACAGATTATCTTGTAGAACTACATGGTATGCCAAAACCAAACTGTTAATGCCTTGATAAATAACTCCTTAGTTAAATGGATAAGTTTTTGTGCAAGTGTTCTAATTGGGGATTGTGCGGCTCACCATGAAAGGTGGAGGTCCTAGGGGGACTAATACTAGAAACCAATTTTTTTGCGTGGGGGTCTTGATGACCTTGTCCATAGTTCATATTTGATATATATGTACCTTTGATTGGTGTGGGGTTGTAGATTCCCTAACCTTTCGTTAGGCTTGTCTAGTTCATTTGGCTAACATGCACTGGGCCCTTCCAATAGGGAATCAAGACCCATATATAGATAGGTTTCTGTGCAACTAATCTAATTGGGCTTAAAAGGAGTTGTGTAGCTCGCCGTGGAGGGTGGAGGTCTAGGGGGGACCAACAATTGAAATCACATTTGCCGATGTGGGGGTTATCATAAATGAGTGCATAGTTCTTACTTTATATATATATATATATATATATATATATATTTATACCTTGGATTAGTCTAGTGTCATATATTCCCTCACCTTTCCTTGGATTTCTTTTGTTTGTATGGTTAACATTCACTGGGCAATTCCAGTGAGGGAAGCCGGACCATATAGTTTGTGTGTTATTTTAATGTGTGCATATGGTTTTTGATCAATTTTGGACATGGAAGTATGTTATTATATCCCCTGAGTTACATACTAGTGCTCACTTTTATAACCATCGCCAGATGCAACATTGTCTCATAATGTAGGGTACAAAGACATTTTTTCCCTTTGAGAAAAATTAGATGGATTAGCACGTGCATTGAGTAGCTATAAAGTGGTGAACCTTCATTCTTCGGAAGGCCTTATCATTTCCATTTTCTTTTAGTTTTACTCTGTAATCTTGGATTCTTTTGGTCATTGCCGGAGGCATGCCCCGACCTATTTGGTATTCTGGTTTCTATTATGGACAAATATGGATTGGTTGGTCATTGTCTTGACACTTAGTTTATTTGGGTCTTTTATCCATGGTCTCATGACTATTTATTAGCTTCTGTATTGTTATTATATTAATTATTATTATTATTGTGCCCTTTAAGTTAGGTTAAGTAGTTGGTCTCTTTTAGGTTAGGTTAAGTAGTTGGTCTCTTTTAGGTTAGGTTAAGTAGTTGGTCTCTAGTCTATAGTTGACTTAGATACCCATCACATCCAATACTTAGTTTGAGTAGAGACAGAGCAGTAGTGGCTCAAGGTTTTGAGGTGGTGGTTCTTAGGGTAGGTGCCCTTTACGTCATCCATATAAGTATACGGGCCAATGTAATAGTCCCATTTAGGTTGCATTTGAAATTATTGATAAAGGTCAATCTAGTTATGGTTATCATCCTAGACATGGTAGCATTCGAACTTCGAGGGCTTTGGTTTTAGGTAATTCTTTTCTTGGTGGTCATTTCGGGTCAACTAGATCTTCAGGTTTCAGTACAATGCCTAAGGTATATTATAGTTGCTTGTCTTTTGTCCATTTCTTTAGAAAATTCCCCAATCATAGAGTGATGGTTTCTTTAGCTCAGAGTGTTCCAACCAATTAACAAAGTACATCCCCCAGCTAGAGGTGGTGTGCATAGTCATCTTGGTATTTACTAGGTTGCTCATGAAAGCTCTCAGGTAGGTAGGATATGTGATTGATCAAGAGCTAAGCAAGGTGGCTGGTATGGTAAATTTTATGCCATACCTTCTAGACTCAGGGTTGATTCTTCAAAAGTTGTTATCAAAGGTATTATCTTGGAGTGCCATCAGTTGGACTTTTCTTTTTTTGATTAGGGGTCCAATTATTTTTTTGTGTCTACTTATTGTGTCCCGTAATTCGAGTTATCTTAGGATTCCTTAGCTATGTCATTATGTGTATCTACTCATCAATGATTCTTTAGCAATGGATTAATTTTAAAAATCTTGTATTGTGATTGTTTAAGATTTTTATACTCAGGTTAACATTATTATGTTAGATATGGTGGATATTTATGTTATTCTAGGTATTGACTAGTTATCCCACTATAATGCAACCTTGGATTATTTTGCCAAGATCGTTACCTGAGCCATGCCCGTTATACCCTCGGTTATGTGGTTAGGAGTTATTAGTTATGAGCCGACAGGGATTATTTCTTATATTCTATCTAGGAGACTTATTTCAAGAGGGGTGAGTTTTATCTTGCTTATATTTGTGATGTTAGGGTGGAAGTCTGCCGCTTGACTTTGTTCTTATAGTTTATGAGTTTTCAGGTGTTTTCCCTACCAATCTACCTTGTCTTTCTCCTGAGCGTAATATTGAGTTTGTTATTGATCTTGAACCACGAACATGACCTATTTCTATGGCACTATACCCTATGTCTCCTGTTTAGATTAAGAAGCTGAATTTTCAGCTTTAGGACCTTCTTTGTAAGGGTTTCATTAGACCAATTAAGTCTTCTTAGGGAACTTCTATCTTGCTTATAAGATGAAGGTAGCTTCTATACATTTGTGAATTGATTATAGGAAGCTTAATAATATGACGATGAAGAACCAATATCCTTGCCATGCACTGATGATTTCTTTGACCAGCTTTAGGGTTCAATGGTGTTACCTTCATTTGAGGATTTGGGATGATGATATCCCAAACATAGCGTTTAGGACCTATTGTAGCCATTATGATTAGCTAGTGATATTTTTAGGGTTGACCAATTCCCCAACTTTTTTTATGGATTTGATGAACCGCTTGTTCGGGCCTTATTTGAATTCCTTTGTGATTATGTTCAGTAAGGCCATCCTTGTATATTATAGGAGTAGAGTGGAGCATATGCAACATTTAAGGATTGTGCTCCAAACTTTGAGATATTATAGGCTTTTTCTCAAATTCTCTAAGTTTTATTTTTGCTTGAGTAGATGACATTCCTTAGGCATATGGTATATCAGCATTGGATTATGGTAGACCCTATGAAGATTGAGGCAAATCATGATAGGGCTAGGTCAACATGTTCGTCTGAGGTACATAACTTTACTGGTTTTGCTTGTCACTTCAGATGGTTCGTTGAGAGTTTTGCTATAATTACTGCATCGATGACTGGATTGACTCAGAAGGTGGTTCCTTTCCAATGGTCCAAGTAGTGAGAGTCTAGCTTTAGAAGGCTCAAGTATTTCTTAATTAAGCTCTTATATTGGCTTTTTCTATTAAGGGTAAGGGATTCATTATTTGTTGTGATTCTTTTGGCGTCAGTTTAGGTTGTGTGTTGAAAAAGTAGGGTTGAGTCATTTCTTATGCATTGAGGCAGCTGAAGGTGAACAAGTACAAATACCCTAATAATGATTTGGAGTTAGCGATGGTTGTTTTTGCGCTAAAGATTTGGAGAAATTATCTTCATGGCGGGCATTGTGTAATCTTTACGGATCATCATTGTCTTCATCATCTTATGACCTAGTGAGAGCTAAATTATAGGAAGCTTAGATGGATGAAGTTGCTTAAGGATTATGAAATCACTATTTTGTATCATCCTATCATGAAAAACATGGTAGTTTTTTCTTAAGCCGGAAGGTGGTGAGTTTGGGTAGCTTCACTTCTATCATAGTATCTCAGAGGCCATTGGCATGAGATGTCTAGTTTTAAGACAACTTGATCATATCACTTGATGTTTCAGATCCTTGGAGGATTCTTTCTAGTATTGAGGGAATGACTTTGTTATTTGTGTAAATTTGGAGTCATCAGTTTGAGGATATGAGACTTTGCATCATTCGTGATTGGGTGTTGAATGGTGAGTCTAAGAGGGATTTGATAGATTTAGTAGGTGATTTTAGATTTTATGGCTGCATTTGTGTTCTAATGGCTGATGACTTAATTCAGTAGATTTTGCGTGAGGTTTACAGCTCTAGATATTCTATTCACTAAGGTACAAATATAATGTATAGAGATTTGAGGAAGCATTATTGGTGGAGTGGTATAAAAAGAGATGTGGTAGACTTTACATCTTATTGCCTATATTGTAAGTATGTAATGGTCGAGGATCAAAGATCTAGTGGCTTGTTTCAGTGGTTGCTCATTGTTGAAGAGAAATGAGAACCAATTACCATGGACTTTGTTAGTGGTTTACCTTGCACTTCCCGTGGTTTTGATGGTAATTCAGTTATTGTAGATCGATTGACAATTTTCATATTTCATTCCTATTTAGATGTCCTTAAATACCGAAAGGTTTTCTTATGTTTATGTTATTGAGATAGTCCATATGCATGGTGTGCCTATGTCTATCTTTTGATTTGAGATTTGATATTCACTTCTAGCTTTTGGATAGATTGTTAGGAGGAGTTGGCTACTTAAGTAGATCTTAGTACATCCTTCCATCCTTAAACCAAAGGGCAGCCATAGAAGACTATTAAGGTTTTCAAGGATATGCTATGAGCATATGTTATGGATTTTGGAGGTTAGTTCTAGTAGAACATAGCTTTCAAATAGTTCGCATATAATAAAAGCTACCATTAAAGTATTGAGATACTCATGAGGCTTTTTGTAGTAGACAATGTTGTTCGTTGGTTGGGTGGTTTGAGACCTCCGTAATTAGACCCTATGTTATTGAATTGCTTCAAGAGTCATTAGATAGAGTTGAGTGATTCAGGATAGGCTGATAGTAGTTCAAAGTGGCAGAAGGCTTACGCATATTGTATACTTTGAGCCTTGAGGTTTGGAGTTGGTGACCGAGTATCACTCGAAGTATCGCCCTTGAAGGGTGTGATGAGGCTAGGGAGATAAGGCAAGCTAAACCCCAGATATATTTGACATGCTGAGATTATTCGAATAGTTGATGGGGTGGCTTATGTGCTAGCCTTACCCCAAGATTTTCCTATAGTCCATTTGATTTTATATATTTCTATGTTGTGGCAATACAGTCCTGATTCGTTTATAGTTCTTAGATGGGACTCAGTTAAGTTGGATGAGCGGTTGACCTTCGTGGAGGAGGCTGGGCTTATATTGGCCAGTGATTTCAAGTGGTTACACATAAAGATATTCTAGTAGTTAAGGTTTAGTGGAGGCACCACCTAGTCGATGAGGATACTTGGGAGATTGAGAGCAAGATGTGGACCTAGTATCCTCACCTATTTGAGGCTTAGGGTACATCCTAACCCTCTACTTTTGCAGACGAAAGTTCTTTTATTAGTGGATATTTTAATGACCCTCGAGGTTATGTTTGTATTTCTTATTAATTTTGATTTTTAAAGGTTTCCAATAGCTGGCTCAAGTCATATATGACTTATTGGAAATGACAATTCAGCTATCACGCAGTTACTTTGGTTTTTAGAGCCAATGCCCTATTTTTAAGTGTTCATTCTTCAAAATTTGTTATTGTCTAAAAACATTAGTCAAACAACCCTTTTTGCTAATTTTGACAGTTCAAACAACTCTACAATGTACTTTTAGGTTAGGTGGACCTTTGGTCAAGGTCCAGAGGTTCTCGAACCCATTTTGGACTTTTGGCCTAAGGTTAAGAAAAACAACACAAAGGTGAGGGACCAACTTTTTGTCAAAACGACCTTGAATGGAAATTTCAATTGCGCCATTGAGTCCTAAATGTTCAATTTTATAGGATAGCATAGTTCTCATTTGTGTATACAGGATTCCAAATGAATCAAGATGGGTTGGTGGAGACTTTGAAATTTCTATGTCCCAGCTGATGTATCTCTTAATTGCCCATTGGGTTGCTTAAGAGATGGTCGCTTCAGCGGCTATCTATTCTCTTAAATGGCCTAGCAGTGACCAATAAGTATAACTTCGTCTACTTCATCAATTTTCTAGGGTTCCTACAACCCTAGCTAAGGGAATAGATTAATCATTGAATCCACAGATAAAATTACAGAATCAATCTCAAATTAATGAAATAATAAATCCCAAAGTCTTATATTAAATAACAAACCAAGAACAAGAAGATGTTAGTGAACTTAGGACCAAAGGGCCTCCTTCTCAGTAAATCAATATATGAATGCCAATAATGATTACAAAGCCTAAAAGGTTTTTATAGATTACAAGAAACCCTAGGAATCAAATCCTAACTAAAATAGGAAAACTTAACTAACCATACATAATAAGACCTAAAAATATCATATAAGTGTAATTGGAATACGGGGAAACCCTAGGAAATGATTTCAAAATAATTTGGAAAAGTTGAGGTTGGTGCCCACTTACTTGGGCCATATGTGGTCTGTATGTGCCATACGTGGTCTGTTTGTACACCCAGGTAAGTGCTAAAAAATCTTCATGCATTGTTCACTCTTTGGATTTTGGATTTTTGGTAATTACCTTACCCACTTATGATCTACAAGTACTACATATGGTACTCAAGTAGACATAGGTAAGTGTCAAAGTCCCCACCGTCAGATAGATGATTGAATTAGCTTTCCAACAACACCAATTTCTCCTTAATCTGATATCATGGTAAGAAGTTATGGACAAATTACTGAAGCATTATCAGAACTGCAAATGACGATGACCACTTCATTCTTCTTTCTTTTGAGCCTCTGTACTTTGACTTCTGATACATACTTATTCCACCTACATTCGGTAAGTTCCACATACGCCCAAAAATGACTAAGTGGCCAAAAATATCACTTTTCATCTTTTTCTTGAATTTAGCATCCAAAACCTAATTTCTTGTAAAACACACCAAATATAACAAAATAGCCTTAGGTACAAGCGTATTCTCATAGTTTTAAACATCAAATAAATTCACGAAACATCAGTAATGTCTTAGTTCCTCGATTGATGATTCAGACATTAAATCTGAGTTGGGACATATTAAGATTTGTAATTTTTTGAGGAAATCAGGCTTGTGATTATAGGTATGCACTATGATAACTACACTTTTTATTTTGTGCCTTTACCTCCTCTATGGTTTTAATTGGGGTTCTTATACCCATCAATGATAATGTGCCTTAGAATAGAGGTCATGATTATATGACTACCCCATAGATGAATTTTGTAATTAATAGATAGAGTGGATCAATATTAATATTTCCTTCGGGGTGTAGTGTTTGGGTTTAAGTCCCATTTATCAGTGCATATTGGACTTCTTATGGCCCTAGAGTGATACTTGCTATTGATTTTCACTTTTGACACCACATATACCTTATGCTAGTGTTTCTATTATTGTTGTTATTATTTTTCTTGTTTTGATATTGATTGACTCTTCCTCAATAGACAGCTAGACTAGCATTATCTAGCTATAAGTTTGTTCCTTTCTTGTTTGTTGTCCTAGATAGCTAGCTCTGTTGGACTATTTTCTCTCTTATATCAAAGTGAGGTTGGTCAATTTTCTCTTCAATTGTCAAGGTTAGATCGGTTGTTGAGTGGGGTATGAAAGTGAAGGTAGATCAACCTTCAATAGTTCTATTATGGTTCTAGATTTGGCAATTTAGTTATATTGCCCATCTTTGAGTTATGATTCTAGGACTTACCTTCTAGTTGTTGGGATTCTAGTATTGGTTATATTCCTCTATAGACACTTTTTAAGATTGCCCAATTTGGTTTTCATTCTTCCAATTTGGCTAAAATCGCCCAATGGCAATCTTAATATTGATGCTGGAAAGTCTAAGGCTTTCCTTTTTAGTGTTGGATTCATCTCTTAGTATAAGTTTTGATATTGGTATTAGTGTGAATTGTAATACTATATTATCTCCATAATGTGGTTCGTGATTCAGCTGAGTTAAGTTAGTGTAAATGGGTAATCATTTTCAATAGTTGCTCTTTAAGTTGGCCAATTGAAAATTCACCATCTTGAGTTGCTTAATTTATTTTTTGTTAGTTTATTTTTTGTTAGTAGTCTTGACCTTGGAGTTGATGGGGAATTGGTGCTCTATTCTTCTCCAATGTTATTCTTTATTTCATTAGGTTAATGTTGTTTTACCAAAATCCTTATTCAAACATTTGTTTAGCCTAATGAGACTTTGTAAAGTGATTCCCCTTGGTTATATGTTCCCATGGGTGTTTGTAGTTTTAGATTGATCTTGAAGTTTACCAAATTTAGGATAGAGTTATATTTCACCGAGTTGCTTAAGTTTCAATCATCAATAGTACTATTTGCAACCTTAGTGAGTTCTGGGTTATTCCATAGTATGTTGTGCCTTCATTGGAGATGGAGCTGACTGGTTGTGTCTTCAGCTGGTGGTGTTCCCTAGTTATGTTATATTCTTAGGCAACTTTTTAGTTACGGTCTTTTTAGGGATCATTACGAGAATACACCCGATTTATAATATTAAGGTTGATTTGGGAATTTGACCTTAGTTAATACTTGTCAAATTCAGTTTTGAATTTTGATGCCTTAGAATGGTGGCTCAAAGGTTATGAAATATTTGAAGTATGGATGCTTACCCATCTACAAGGTTGGTGTGGATAGTTGAAACCAAATGGTTCAACCTTGGTATTAAGATTTCAACAATGAGTTGTGGAGCTTGGGAGAAACCACTAATTCTAGGTTTATGTCAGTTACGCATTCATTCATAGGCTAGTTAAGCCTTCTCCTTTGCTACCAGTTCGGTCTTCTTCATTTAGATAGATTATGGTTGAGAGATGTCCAGATAATAGCCCATTACCACTTAATAATAATTTCATCTGCTTTTGACCTTGATTTTTAGTCTTCACCAGATATTTTGGATTGCATGCTCAGCAGAAAAAGTGTGCTTTAGCCAGTCTTAATATGGTTTCATCCCTAGTTTGTGGGATACCCTGGGGAAATTATTTACATTTGTATTTTTTCTTTAGACTCCTGACTATGAGCTTCGAGGATCATCCAAACCAATTGAAGCCTTGGCGGTAGATTGCAGACATTGGTCATCTCCATTTATGGTTTCGAGTAGCACCTTAGGGATTTTTCCTTATGCTTACCATTATGGATTATCAGTGATCAGCTCCAACTCTCTGAGGTTAGTATGATGGGGCTGCAAATAAGACCAGGATAACATTTTTGATTGTTCGAGTATATGACAGGTTTGAAAAGGTTAAAAAAGGCTATATTTGGATATTGGACTTAGTTGCATCATTCATGCCTTAGATTTCCTTTGGATTCATTGAGTTTCTACTTAGTTGTGATGGTATTAGTGTGGTATCAATTTTTATGGCTTGTATTTGAGTGTATTTCATTCTCGATTCAGTTGAAGGCTAGTTAGTTGTTGGGTTTGGCTTTTGGATATTTGAGAAATAGAGAAAGAAAGCTAGTTGAAAAAGGGATACCTATGGAAAAATCCCTTGGAAGTGTTGTTTCTTCTTACGGGTTATCTGGGGAGTCTTGTACAGGGCATATGGGTCTATTACCTCACCACTTAGAGCTTTCATGCTCTTTCAATCCATTATTTTTACAGATGAAAGTCCTTTTAGTAGTGGATATTGTAAAGACCCTCTAGGTCATTTCCTCAATTTACACAGGTTTCTGGCATTTTAAGCCTTCTTATAGCGGCTATAGGGTATTTATCACTTGCCATAATCATTAGTTTGGTTATCAGGTAGTTTATTTGGGTTTAGGCTTATTTCCCTATTTTAGAGCATTCGTTGTTATGAAATTAGTCTCAGTTAAAACTCTTAGTGAACGACATCAAATGAGAACTCCAACAATACCATTATCTCCAAAACATTGATTTAAGGCTAGGGGGACCCTTGGTTCATGTCCCAAGGCTTTTGTACTCATTTTGGGATATTGTGGATTCTATGAAATATGGAACTATAGGTGTGAGCCCCATATTTAGTTGAAATGATCTTGGATGAAAGTTTTGATGGTTTGATTAAGTCCTGAAAGTCAAATTTGGTATTATAGCATAGTTTGTTTGAACGCACAACTTTTTGAGTGAATCCCAAGCACTTCATCAGAGTTCATTTGGACATACAAAATCTGATGCCTCAGGTCATTGTGCAACCGATTAACGGCCATTTGACTGCTTTAGCAGTAGTCGCTTTAGCAGCCTTGACTAATTGGCTGAGGATCGATTAAGTAATCAATTTCTACTTTATTGTACATTGCTTAAGCAGCCAAGGTACTATTTCTGCAATACCCACATCCCTATGCCCGACTACTTTAGTGGCTAAAGAGCCAATTTAGCAGCAGTCTCTTAAGCTACTAGGTGACTGCTTTAGTGGCACCTAGGGATTGTTAAATCCCCTTTCGTCATCCAATTTTTCCCTTAATTTCTCCACTATTTTAAGAACTTAAAGAGAGGGAAAGTGGTGGGAATCATCTGTTGAAGCTAAGTTAGACTAGCCTAACACTTTTAGGTTATTTTCTATTATTTTCCCTATCAATTTCCATCCCATTTCATTGTAAATTCTTAGAAATTAGGTCTTTAATTACTTTGACTTTAGGGGTCAATTGAGACCCTAATTTGTGACTCATTTGTGCTCAGCTTATGAGCAAACATTCCTTATTTTTTGATGGACCTCATGATGAATTCAATTTCGGATTCTATTTGCGAACCCTATGGTCTCATTCTGGACATAAATTTCAATCCAGCCTTTTATATAGCCGTATATGACTCATTTTTATCCTATTGATGTGTAGAATATTATTATGATAGCATGGTGGTATTTTGGGATAATAGAGCAAAGAAAAATTATATATGGATGACTCAAGACTTTCATTTTGACATCAAGGTAGGTTTCGGTCTACTTTTCTTCATGAGATGATGTGTAGTGTAGATTGTGTGCTAGCTAGGTATGATAAGACATGCTTATAACTAGAATATCATGACTTAGCCTATTTAGGATGCTTGGTGTAGAATATGAATTGACCTTTATTATGAAAATGTAGTTATGGAAATAGAATCCTATCACCCTAGGTTATTAGCATGTGATTATACTTGATATTAAGAACCCCTTTAAGAATAAGGTTTACTATTCAACTTAGTGAATTGGGTCATAGTTTCCTAGATTATGGTATTATAATGTAATTTTTATATTTTTGGGTTTGAGGTCGTGGTTTCGATACCAATTGGACTCCAATTGAGTATTTACCTTCAGAAAAGGATGTGATTCTAGAGTATAGATGCTTAGGCAATTGTTGTTGTATTATTTGGATAGTGGTGATGGCATGTACACTTTTACATGCTTTCATTCTCACTTAGTTGTACGATTTCAACAAAACCAAAGATTTCACTAATTTTTTTAAAAAAAAGGTATTTAATTCTACTTTTCACTTTTAAAATAGATTCTTTTATATCGGGGATCGTACCACCTTAATTGATACTTAATGAGATTTGGAACTAATGATGAGGTTTAAGAAATTAGATCAAGATTGATTCAAATCCATGGTTTATCCACTTTTTTACTACAATTATTTACTTTGGTCTAGAGAGATTCCAACACTTTCCACTCTATAATACTGATTTAGTCCCAAATTTGATCTCGAGCAATAGATTTATAGAGTTACACTCTTTTATTTATGGTTTGATTGTTGCACTTATTATATATACATCTCTTCATTATTGGGCATAGTATATTGATGATAAATGATAATTGGAAATCTTGGATTGGGACCAGGTGGGTTTTTACAGATATTTTTGAATCTCCTAGGGGCCCTTTCATCTGTGAGGTGTCGTACCAAAGAAGATAGGTTGTCGTAGGTCTTTCCTTTTAAGTTGTTTAGCTGGAGGAGATATATACAGTTAGTATATTATGACACATGGATTGGTTATGGTACTATGGATTTACTTTATATTTATTCATTAATATACATTGCCTATCACTACTATGCTGTTTGGTGGTTACATCTATCATTATTATGGAATTTTGCATAGGTATAGGCTATGATTTTTATTTTCTGAATATTGATTTAAGCTTCTAGATTATGGGGCCCTATTTAGGCATTAAAAAAGAGTTAAGTAACATCTCAACTTGCGTTAAAAAAGATCCGCAAAGCCAAAACATAGTACAAATGATCAAGCTAAAGATATACTTTCTTGAACCACCAATAAATACATCCAATCAAATCAAATATGACCTCTAAATATAAATACAAGATCAACTATCATGACCCAAACCCTTCGTGAATGTCACCTACATACTCACCCCATGGGAGAATCATCTACCCTAAGATACCCTCTCGAAATAAACACTTCAAAGAGATAATAGAACTAATCGATCAATAAAATATCAAATTTAAATAAAAATATAAGTACAACTTAAAGACGAAATACTGTACTTAGCCAAAATCATGCCTAGGACTTAAAGTCATCCATACAAAAACAACTAACTTTTTCAAGAGGGAGATGCAACTCCAAAAGCTAAGAATATAAAGTACAAGCCTAGAAATAAAGACTTTGTCATCCAAGAAGGATGCATGGTAGTACGAAACATGTTGCTTACCCTTGAATCCAAAGTCAACAGCTGGAATCATAAGGGAGGTCTCGTAGGAGTTGGAATATGCTTTGCACTCACAAAGTAAAAGCATGTGTAGTATTAGCACACAAGAAAATTATAGTTTACTGTTAGGGTCATTTGGTCAACACAAGATGAGAGTATGGACACTTAATAAAAATATACTACATTAAGTTAACCCACGCTAATCTAATAAACACTTTGCACAACAAGTATCAAATAAGAAATATAGGATTTCAATCAACAAGTCAACATATTACCACCAAGTTAAATTCAGTCAAGACAAGTTAAGAAAAAATATATAAATTGTCAACCATGTAATTAAATTCCCCAATTCACTCATGAAACTTTCAATCTCACCAGAACCTCATACATACACTCTATGTGTAATACATCTACCTTTTAGCCATAACTTTTAGGGGAAACTTCTGTCCGTGTACTAAAACCCAAGACACAAGTGTGTGCCAACCATATTTCGACAATAACCTATGAGAACGTTCCAATTACTGAAACATTCCACATTAATCAATAAGGTAGGGAAAAATAATACAATTACAAAAGATCATTTACATTGACCACACAAAATAACATGTATTAACAAGCTACACTACAGGGTAATTAAAATATACATATAGCACAAATTGGATTAAACTACAATATCATCACCTACCATGTCACGACCTAACTTCTCTGGTCATGATGGAATCTGTTATAACTCACCAGTAGGTAAGCCAACCCGTAGTCCAGAATTGCTAGTAACAGACTAACAAGGGAAATTAATGAAGATAGAAGAATAAATATAATAAAAGACTAACACATATAAGATAGCCCCAAAATCTTATGGAATCAGTAGAAAAGCTTCTAATATAATAAGAATACAACATAAAGTATAAAATAAATATACATGTACAACCCATATTTGAATACAACATAGAGATCAATGTAATCCATAAGATGGAGAATAGTAATACTTCTGAAGCTAACTTAGTTAAACTAGTTTAGCAATAAGGATGATCTATCCTATTCTAACTATACTTAGGCACTAAGACACTATATCATATATCAATAGTCAATATACCATTAAAGGGTAGAATAAGGATATGTAGTAGTATACATGTCACGACCCGAACTAGGGCCTAGATGTAATGGGCATCACAAGTCCATCCATAACCGGGGACCGCCTCCTTTACTCAACCCAACCACCTTATCCAACCTTAGATGCCCTGAATTTTGAGTATCTAATAAGATTATGAAAATGCTCTCATGAAAAATCTAGGATAGGATCACGACCGTGATCGACCCAACCGAGTCCACTCATACCAAACCAATCATCCAATCATACTGAACCAAACCAAAGAGGATAACAAAACATAATATGCTATTCAATCCTAAAATATATTATGATAGAACTTCCAATAATATCATCCAATAATATCATCCCCAACACCAATACTAACGCCAAGGACGACACCATAATCCCGCCCATACCAACCCTCTGAAGTACCATAAAACCTCTAACCAAAATAGTAAAAGTATTTGGTTGGGACAAGCCCCCAACCATGGCCAAAACTAATATCCAAAATAAAGTCAAGACGTCTAACAATATCCATAACATGAAATAATGCCTTCCAAAAGGATGGAAGCTCACCACTTCAGTACAAATTTTAACCCTGATTCAATCACTATATAGGAGGAATCGAACATCCAGTTCCTACATAACATGGGTATATATCCTCCAGTAGACGGATTAGCTAATGGCCGCTAGTATGAAACCCAGGTAAGAATAAAATAATGCCAATTATAAATCAAAGTAAAACCATCCATAATGCATACAACCATACATATATATATATAAGTGCCGAGAAATAGAATCAGGTTTAGCATGCCCTTAAAACCTTTACCTAGTTTGTGTAGCTTAGCCGTCCTAATATGACACCTCGTATTTTTGCACTAGAATTCTAACCATTGTTCCTACGTGCATAACTTTAATCTCATGATTTGTGTAGTAATACATGTGTCATGGTCATTATCCTAGTTTATTAAGTTCTCTCGAGGTGAAAGATATTCATAGAATTCACTTAGAACAAAGTTGAGCTAAGAGCCTTTGATTCGTTTAAAGTTTAGTATTCAATTCTACAAAGGTCTACTTTGAGCATGTATACCTTTTTATATATATAGAATTTTGCATATCAAGACCCATCAAATTGTAGATAATCGAGTCATCTTTGCAATATACTAATTTTACCTTAATTCGGTACATGGATAAAAAGTTATAGCCATTTTTGTGAGAGAAGTAGTGAGGTCACGCGATTAGCCCATGATGTGCGCTCCATCGCCCGTCCCTAGTTTTTAATTTCTGTTTCAAGATTTTTAAGGGCAAATGGGTCTTTTCCTCTACCCTAACTCATCCATTATAGATAATTAAAGCCCCAAGGAGCATTATTTTCCCTTTTATCCATAATTTCTCTCCAAGCCCCCCTCAAGAACAAACCCTAATCTCTATTCAAGAACTGCAAGACTCCATAACAATCTCTTCAAGAAAAACCAAGAATTAAGTTCCCTAATCCAAAAATCTCAAAAAAAGCTTTCAAGATCATCTCCAAGGGATTCAAAGTCAAGTTTTCCACATCAAATCAAACTTATTAAGGTATGTTGGGTTATGAACAAGGATACTTCTTTCATCCTTGTGCCCAAAACTAGATTTTAAAGTTGAATGTACATGTATTTAAGTCTAGGTTTCATACCCAAAGATCATTATTTTATGTTTATGAAGTTACAAGTGATTTAACTGTTGTATTGCATATCTAATTTCACATGTTTATGCGTGAGACTTGATTTCGCATATTAACAGTTGAATTTTAATATCTTGACTAGAATTATTAAAGTATTTCAAGATTATTATTGTTGAGTATGAAGTTTGTTATGATTTGACATAATTTTCAAGCATGGGTTATAATCCCCAAGTTTAAGCCTTGATATTTCAAGAAAGATGATGTTTAAGCATTCTTTAATAAGAATGTATTCTGATTTTAAGCAAGATTTGATCTCTTAATCCTCAGCTAAGATATGGAATCCATATATTTAGTCTTGATTACAGTTTAAAACAGACAGATGTATAACTGGTTTTCATTATAAACCCTTACATTATTTTTAAGGTGGATCCTACAGAATAAGCATATAAGTAAGGGAGTAGTATTTAGCACCGAGCTGGGTATGTGTCTCAGTTCACATGCCCCAGAACTATGAGCCAACGTAGGTACAGATTCAAATTATTCCTATTTATATGGATACAAAAACATATTGTAATCACTTAGCTCAAGTTATACTCCTTGGCAAGAGTATGATACCTCTTTCCAACGTGAAGCTTTCCCCTTAGAGAAACTAGATGTTAGAGACTATGATACCTCACATAGTGTATGTCATTTAGAAGAACCTCCATAACAGAAAAGAATAACAAAAAACTTTTAAGAAGAAACCCCCTAAGTCCTAAAACAGAATAAAAGAACAACTTTTAGAAACTAAGTATAAAGGCTCATGATTTTATTCAAATATTGTTTTACATGTCATTAGCTATGAGATTTCTATTTACAAATGTAGAGGTGAGTCCTTTTACACTTAGCCTGCATTATTTGTAATCAGATTTAACTTCAGTCCTACTTAGTTCATTATCAGAAAGAGTAAAAGTATAACTTTTAGAACTAAGTGTTATGGCTCACAAGATTTATATAGTATGTTTTATTTCTCCTAATTTATAATTTTGGATTTCAATCATTCAAGCTGTCACGGCCCGAACTGGGGCCCTGGCCGTGACGAGTATCCCAAACCATAAAGGCCCAAAACACCCCTATCTGTCTGGTAGTCATGCACATAATTCATATGATAAAAAAAATGTGGAAGATAAACAATATTACGGAAGCATGGTCAGGAATCATACGAAAGCAATAATGGGGAATAATGTCCCACAATCTTAACACAATATCTCTATAACGTCTGTTAAATCTCTATTACATGACTGAAATAAACATCTATCTGAAAACTGGGACAAGGCCCCCAGTAGACCCAAAACTAATAAATGATAAATGAAACTGCCAGATATCAGGCCTTCCGAAATATAGAAGGCTCACCAAGTGACTCTTCGAATCTGTCTGAGAAAATCTACTGATTTTCTGGACCCCTAGACTATGCCTCCAAAACTGGGAGGGAAGGGGGTCAATACAAAAGTACTGGTATGCAGAGATATAAAAAAAACATATAATTTTTATAAAATATAGTTGAGAGCCATTATAAAGCAATTTCATATCAAATCACTTAAAAACACATAGGCGTAATGTAATTGTTTTCAACAACAATGCAATGCAGCTGAGCTAGGTGGAATACCCTACATATCACATTTACACCAACTGTCAAACCTCGGTTGCCACCGACATTAGAGTATAAGTGAGGGGAAGACACACAAGATCACATAGCAAGGTGTCTCAACCCAATAGTAGTTCACAAGATCACAAAGCAGGGCTCCTAACCATAGTCCCAATTTAAGAATGACATAAAGTCAGGTACGCAAGATCACAAAGCAGGGTACCAAATTCCTATGTCGGCAAACACGATTTCCAGCAATGAGCCCTTACACTCAATGCCTTCTTCGGGCATCCACCTATCTCATGAAAAATCAATGCATTCAAATTTCATCTAATTCAATCACATATCATATTTAGTAGGGTATCGTCCTACCCGACTTGCAAGTCATCAATATCATATCACTCTTCTCATTAAACCATTGTATTCAACATATTTCAACACAAATAGTCCTTTCGTTTTCAAGTCAAAATCATACCAATTCTCAAAACATTTCATGTCATGCTTTTCAAGATGTTTTCAAACAATTTACATCATATGAACATTTAAAACAAATTCACATCAAGAGAGGGATTCCATTTCATTCATGCTCTCAAGTTAACATCTTTTTGGAATACATGCATATACATATATAATACATCAAATCACTTTGGAATTAGATTTAAAGACCAAATCAATATCATAAAGATGCTTGAAACATGTTTATATTCATAATTTCAAAGCCCCCATTTTTAAAACATGAATTTTTAAGCCCATGAGATTTTTGATATAACCCCACGTACCTCTATATGAAAATATGATAGGTTCTTCTTGAAGCCTACGTTGCGGAGATTCCAAATCTTCAATTTGTTTTGAAAACCCATGGTTGAATTTTGAACTACTTGGGTTTTTATTTTGAAATCATAGAGAGAGTTCTTGAACAATTTTGTTGAATGAAGGTGTATTTTGGGGTCTTTGGGAACTGAATTTTGTGTTTATGGCTAAAGAAGGGTGGGAAAAGGACCATTTTGCCCCAAAAATGGAGTGTTTAAGTCACTTGAAACCTTTACATAGGCGCCGCGTATGCTATTGCCTATGTTTACATAGGAGCTGCCTATGCTATTGCCTATGTTTACATAGGCACCGCCTATGCTATAGCCTATGTTTTCCAGGGGCCATATGTGATTGGTTAGGCGACGCATACTACTTTGAAAGGTCATAACTTCTAGCTCAGGTGCCAGATTTTAGAAAAATTAGTATCATTGGAAAGCTAACTCGAAGACCTATCATTTGACACATGGTAGGCTCTCTAATTCGATATATACAGAGAGTTATGGTAGATGGAAGCTGACATAAATTACAACGTCCACTAAAACTTAATCGATTGAAATAGTTTCAACTCGTCCTTAAGTTGAAGGACCTCTATGGTCTAAATTCAAGATTGAATGGATTCACATACTACGCAAATAATTAACATGCCATATTGGTATAGGATTTATGTCTTTGAGATTATCAATGCATCAGAATCATGGTCTATATTGTAGCCCTAAATGGGGGGCATTACATTATCTCCCTCTTGGGATCATTCATCCTCGAATGATGGATAAAATGTCGAAGTCTTAAGGGTATGGGATAACGCGGACATGATATGTTCCCTAAGAAAGAATACACTAATCGGAAACATGACTATAAAATTGGAACTACTGATGTTTAAATGCTTATGCTGAACATGAATATCCGAGGCATGGAATGCACAACTGAAGCGACTCATAGGCTGAATTCTCATAATGAATCATGCATATCTGATGTATGGATTTGTTACTGATTTGATCTCATGAACGCAGAACTGAATACACTGATAAGATGAACTTTTCTATTGAACATGCATTTCTAATCCATGCATATCTGACTGAACTAACGTATGACGTATGACTGCAATGATAACTGGTGCGAAGCTTGTAATAAGAATCTATGCATGCAGATGAATGGGGTATCTCCCCCTTGGGACCCTATGTCCCTCTATGAATGCTAAATTCACTAAGATACTCGAAAAAATGAGGCGATGCACAGGGCACCTATGAATTGAATCATAACCGAACATCTGGAATCTGAATTTAATGCATGATGCATGAACTGGGCTATACTCATAACTACTGGTATACTCTATCTTGGAATAGTAACATGTTTGAGATTTTGAGTAGCATGAATAAGTGCAAAGACGAGAAAACAAGTCATGCAAATCGACTGCTAAACTGACTTATTGGCCATATAGACTGAATTATACTACACCCTCATCTTAAATGGAGTATCTCTTCAGCACAATTCTCTAAAGAAATTCTAGCGGTAATAGGGAGCCATGAATCTTGGGTATGGATTACATAAGACGTCCAACTGAGGAAATCATAACATTGACACTACTTTGCAATCTGGAATATAGGCATATAACTCTTAAATTAGGATAGAATTTTCAGACCTTTGGCAATACAACATCTTACTTTCAGGCTTAGCGCACTTCCCGAATATCCCTTAACGATACTATTCCCTATAAATATCATATTCATTCAACTCAGCTTAAGATTCTCATATGAGCATTGACAAATCTTTCTACTAATGTTGGAAATAACTTAATCCCTTCACCGTGATCAAGCCTAACTCTAAGTCACAAAAAATACAACATGCCAGACCACGCTATTATTCTAAACCATATGATGTAATCTTCTATATCTCCTTTAAAGATCACATACTAAGTATAACATGCCTTACCCCTTTAATGACTACTTTGAACTCTTAATATGAAGTCGTTAATGCATATTGCGACCTTCCACTACAATCCTAAAAAGTTATTCAAGCCTAATTTATAACCATATGTTAACTCCAAGGAAATCACCCATAAATACATACTTCACATAGTTTCTAAACTATTATCAATATAACTCCCACGCGCTATCCTAAAAATATACACACACCAACTTTTCCACTAACCATCACATGTATTAAAGACTTGGCCCCAAATCTTACTTCATACTTATGGCCTTATCTAAACAAGCATTCTATGATCTTCCATCAACAAGAACATTTACATCATCACCACTATCATTGCATAGGAAGGGTCACTAAAAGGTTAAAACATAAGACCCTCAAGCGTGAAAAAATCTTTATACAGGACTGAGCACACTATAAAGAGTGAGTATATGCGTCATGAGTTGCATGACCTCAACTAGAGTTCATAACATAAGGAATGTGATTCTGACTACTTGAATGAACTAGAACTCATTATATTTGAACTGGAAGAGTACGTGACTCTCTATCATATACCGGAATCATGAACTATGATCACGGAACTAAATCGTGATGCATGAGTAAGCATCTGGATAACTAAAAAAATTATTGAGGTAAGAATGGGTTAAGATCCACCCTCACTTTTTGATGTTCTAAATCGTACTGCATCACTACTAGTATCTGAGAGCCTTACTTGGTCATTCGTTCTGTCCTCTCCCCCTCAGCTTCACGTCATCATCTATAGTTTGGGAGATCCTTTACTAGATTCTCACTGAACTACACTTACTGCACTCAAGGGTCTGAAAAAAATGACAATGCATGCATATCATAGAACTTAACCCGAATGACTACCTTCTGGGATACATTAGTTTGCATACTTATTTCTATCGGTTCAACCTTCAAAACTCAAACTTAGATTGTAACACTTAACATGGATATCACCAAGCCTTTGATGAACCAAACCACTTTCGACATAGTGTACTAATATTGCGACTCCCAACTTATGCCTCATTACTATAAGAATCAAGATCGTATAAAAAGCTCAACACTATCAATCAAAACTCTTTAACCTAACTATTTAGAACCCATATAACATCTACTAGTCTTTCACCATCTAGCAACTCAACGGTACTACTAGCCACATGCAATATGTAATAGCCTTAGAAAGAATGCCGCAACCTCATGTCACCTTAGGCATACTTCTATATCACACATACAATATCATACATCACTACGAATCAAATAAACTTAATCTATTACATGTACCGTTCAAGCCTATTACATCACTTCTATATAACTAGTATTCATTAACCAAGAAATCTTCACATCCACCTTCATAGACATCAACTATTAAAACTTAATATCTAGTGTTATGAATGATTTACAACCCAACCTTACACAAAATTTTCACTTGGAAACTATAAATAAACATCATGAAACACTAGTGCACTAGAACTTCATAACCACAATAATCGATCATATAACGGTTTTCCTTATCATAATCCATTAGCATGTACTATTTCAGAACCTCAAGCCTACTAATTTAATCCCACAAAACATGCATCATCAAACTCTTGCTACTATTTACCACCATACCATTTAAATTCAAGCCTATAGTTTAGTATCAATCATCTACTACCAATGAAGAATGCAACATAATATAAATATACTACGCCATCAAATTGGGACATTCTACCCAAATATCTCAAAAATCTACTACATACCTTCAAAGTCCACAACAACCATGAGTCTATACTTATAACCTACTGGCTAATCTGGCCATTTTCATACTTCAAGCAAGGAAAATTCACCTCACCTAATAACTCCTTCTCTATCTTCTACTAATACACTAACACACAAGGACGAATCATCTCTTTACCTGCCCAATATCATGCAACCAGATTCAGCTATACATACATTAAACCTACACAAGAACAACAAGTTGGACAATAAGTTGCTAGTGAATCGAAATAGGCCTCACACGGATTCACTAGACTTTGATTTTGTATTTTGAACAAGAAAATGGGATGAATGACAAGTCAAATATTCTAGTGAATTGAAAGAGCCTCACACGGCTTCACTAGACTTTATTTTTCAACAATACTTTGATGACAATATTTCATGAGATAGAGATTTAATACGCAATATTCAGTGAACGAAGAATACACATATTACTCAGTATAAATAAAATTAGAGTCAAACACTTCCTCCATGGACTACCATACTGTCCACACATGCTGCTAGCTACCAAATTAGTTTATCACTATAAAGGGGTAAATCATCCTCACTCTGACTTCTAACTTTGTGACTTCACATCACCAACTTCTTGGTCTAATTTCATTACCAATAGGTCATGACAACAACACTTTAACACACACTACTATTCGGGTGGAAATACAGTTCCAACATTCTGCTACACCTTATTACCTCTGAAGTGTGACAATGGCAACATAAGTTCTGAAAAGAACTGAATACACTTAATACTGCAGACTAAAAAGCATGATTTCATCAAAATCAAGGTTCACACTAGAATCAACACACTATGAAGCACTAACGGACTCTTCTCAAGTCCATGCAAAAATCTTATATGATTTGATCAGAACGAACTATACCATTTAGACACTAAACTTCTACACTTGAATCGGCCCAATGATGAGACATATCTGAGAATGTCCAAGTAAGGAAAGAATTGGGATGCCTATTACTTTCATATGGGCGACACCATAGCACGAATTTAAGTATGAAAGAGGGACATTCTGACTCTATTGCACGAACTACAACATGAAAAAAGAGAGACATTCTTAAATGCCTAGTAGCCTCCTGCTTAAAAGTGTAGCGTGCTACACACCCATAAATAAGACTCTACCGGATGCAATTTTGCAGACACCCTGGGACCATGAACCGTGCTTTGATACCAAGTTTGTCATGCCCCGAACCAGGGCCTTGGCCATGACGAGTATCCCGAACCATAAAGGCATAAAATAACTCTATCTGTCTGAAAGTCATTCACATAATTCATATGATTAAAAAAATACGGAAGATAAATAATATTACTGAAACATGATCAGGAATCATACGAAAGCAGTAATGGGGAATAATGTCCCACTATTGTAAAATCTCTACTCTATGACTGAAACAAATATCTATCTGAAAACAAGGGCAAAGCCCCCAGTAGAGCCAAAACTAATAAATGATAAATAAAACTGTCAGATATCAGGCCTTCCAGAATATAAAAGGCTAACTAAGTGACTCTGCGAATCTGTCTGAGGAAATCTACATATTTTCTGGACCCCTAGACTGTGCCTCCGAACCTGGAGGGAAGGGGGTCAATACAAAAGTACTGGTACGCAGAGATATCAAACAAAATATAATATTTTTATAAAATATAGATGAGAGCCATTATAAAGCAATTTCATAACAAATCACTTGAAAACACATGGGCGTAATGTAATTGTTTTCAAAAACAATGCAATGCATCTGAGCTAGGTGGAATACCCTACATATCATATTTACACCAACTGTAAAACCTCAGTTGCTGTCGAGATTAGAGTATAAGTGAAGGGAAGACACACAAGATCACACAGCAAGGTGTCTCGGCTCCTAACCATAGTCCAAATTTAGAAATAACATAAAGTCAGGTACGCAAGATCACAAAATAGGGTACCAAATTCCCATGTCGGCAAACACAGTTTCCAGCGATGAGCCCTTACATTGAAATGCCTTCTTCGAGCATCCACCTATCTCATGAAAAATCAATGCATTCAAATTTTATCTGATTTAATCACGTATCATATTAAGTAGGATATCATCATACCCAACTTACAAACTATCAATATTACATTATTCTTCTCATTCAACCATTGTATTCAACATGTTTCAACACAAATAGCCCTCTCGTTTTCAAGTCAAAATCATATCAATTCTCAAAATATTTCATGTCATGCTTTTCAAGATGTTTTCAAATAATTTACATCATATGAACATTTAAAAAGAATTCACATCAAGAGAGGGATTCCATATCATTCATGCTCTCAAGTTAACATCTTTTTGGAATACATGCATATACATATATCATATATCAAATCACTTTGGAATCAGGCCTAATAACCAAATCAATATCATAAAGAAGCTTGAAACATGTTTATATTCATAATTTCAAAACCCCCATATTAAAAACATGAATTTTTAAGCCCATGAGATTTTTGAGATAACCCCACGTACCTCTATATGCGAATATGATAGGTATTTCTTGAAGCCTACGTTGCGGAGATTCCAAATCTTCCATTTGTTTTGAAAACTCATGGTTGAATCTTGAACTACTTGGATTTTTATTTTGAAACCCTAGAGAGAGTTCTTGAATAATTTTGATGAATGAAGGTGTATTTTGGAGTCTTTGGGAACTGAATTTCGTGTTTATGACTAAATAAGGGTGGGAAAAGGACCATTTTGCCCCAAAAACAGAGTGTTTAAGTCACTTGAAACCTTCACATAGGCACCACGTATGCTATCTCCTATATGTACATAGGCGCCGCCTATGCTTCACCTATGTTTTCCAGGGTCCATGTGCAATTGGTTAGGCAATGCATACTACTTTGAATGGCCATAACTTGTTGCTCGGGTGCCGGATTTTAGCAAAATTGATATTGTTGGAAAGCTAACTCGAACACCTATCATTTGACACATAGTAGGCTCTCTAATTCGACATATACAGAGAGTTATGATCAATGGAAGCTGACACAAATTACAACGTCCACTAAAACTTAATCGATCGAAATAGTTTCAACTTGTCCTTAAGTTGAAGGACCTCTATGGTCTAAATTCAAGCTTGAATGGATTCACATACTACACAAATAATTAACATGCCATATTGACATAGGATTTATGTCTTCAAGATTATCAACGCATCAAAATCATGGTCTATATAGTAGCCCAAAATGTGGGGCGTTACACAAGCCTATGTGATTCATTTACACTTAGGATGCAAGTTTTGAAAGTTTGTTTGAATAGTGCATTATTGTTTTACTTATGCATTCACCCCCATATGCTTAGTACATTACAAAAGTACTGATCCCCATATACTTCTATGTGCTACATTGTTTAATAATGTAAGTACAGGTGCTCAGTTCCAGCAGCGTGATTGACCGCGAGCATCTCAATCTATATACCGACAGTTGGTGAGTCCTCATAGTTCGAGGACCCTTTATTCTAATTTTCATCTTCATGCAGTATTTGATTTATTATTTTCAGTTCAGTTCAATTCAGCTTGAGGGTTTATCCCAGTGGCTCTCTAGTTAGTAGAAGTAGAGGCTTGTTTGACTGCTAGTTACATTTCAGATTTCAAGTATTGGTTGTCTAAACTTTTAAGTTAAATACTTTCAGACATTATGTTCAGTTAAATCCGGTTCATTTTAGACAGTATTCAGTATATCAGTATTTTTGCATGCCTAGATTTATTTATTATGAGTTCCAGATTTAGTAGAAGGCTTACAGGGTTAGCTTGAGACTACTTATAGTCTTGAGCACCATGTGATGTCTCGAGACACGTTTTTGGGGCATTACACCTAACCACCCATGGGCGATATGGGTTCAGCTCCTCGTGCTAAAAGGACCTCAGTGCGTGTAGCTGCACGACCAGAGAAATATCCCATGGGATGACTAGTATATCTCCCAATATAAAATGTGACACACGCACATGGTCATCAAGACCCTTCATATCGACAAATATAAGTGTCTATTTTTGGTCCTCCTGGGACTGCCACCTTTTATGGACTTACAACACACCCCGCCTTTAATGCCTAGTTAAAACTATATACATGCAATCAAACCGATCCATTTACCATTTTAATAATCAAGGCTAATATTAGTGGTACCGTCATACCACCCTATTATTTGAAATAATATCCATAGCCAAACTATTAAGTATAAGGGGACCTCCAAGTGTCCTTCCATATACCATATTAAACTACTTGGGAGGCTTCTATGTTCCCTACAAGCATAACTATTTAGCCTTTACAAAACTATTCAAATCATTTAAAGCTTTATTATATAAGCTGAAAACAAGCAATAGTTCCATTAAAAGAAGTCAACACAATGAACATACCTTTATAAGCATTTTATAAAACACTTTGGGGGCATAATATAACCAAAACCAATTCAAAAGACCATTAAACCATTACCATGCAATCCAATTGTCCGAAACCAGCATAAGTGCATATAAAAGCATAAAAAAAACCATGGGAAACTGTAATGCCGTGAAATTGGGTCCCGAGATGTCACACGACGCTTAGGATCACAAGTGACCCCAAGTTAACCCTTCTTCTAGCATAACTCATAAGCAACTGAACAAAAATTATAAATCTATACAAATCTGCTGAAAATAACTCTTTTCTGAATATGATAGATACAGAACTAAATTTACAAGATTACAACTCTGCTTTTACAACCAAAACTGAAACAGAATACATCAACTTCTACTGACTGTCTATGAATCCTCTACTAGTACTGACTGTAGGTAGCCGGGTCATGAATCCCGACTAACCTAACTCAATACGACTGAATAAAGAAAATACAACACTTCTCAAACTATATAACTAACTCAAGCCCTTGAATCAAAAGGACTCATCACCTGCTGACTGGATGCTGCGAATTGACTGGATCTGAGGATGTACACTATACCTTGTACCTATATTCTGAGAAAATGTAGCCCACATACGAATATGTGGGTCAGTACCATGGAAACGTACCGAGCATATGGGGTTGCAATGCATATATAAAATAATGTCTTAATATCATCACAGTTTATAAAATTATGCATGTTGATATAAATGACTCATATAGCTCGAATTAAAATCATCATAATCATAAGAGATTAAAATATATCGGGTGAAATATGTGAGTTATCATAATAAATCTCAATTCACTTCCATCTCGATTCCAAATCATCAAAGCAATGAAATCTCATAACAATTCTCTTTGGAATATATGTTCATTGAATCTTTTGAAAATAATGACTTTCTTAAACTCAGTCTTTCAAACAAATATGTTTTCATCTCAAATAGAAGAATAAGACTTTTCATATTAGATAGGAGAATACACACACACACATTGGGAGATCTCATAACCGACATAAACTATATGAGCCACATAGAGTCCAACATACAACCCACGTTGAGGAGAGCCGTCCTATCCTTGCCATCGGAGTAGGACTATAAGTATCAAATCCAAAAACTAGTGATCACGATATATAATCAGCCTCAATTCCGGCTCCTATGGGGGAATGTAGTTTTAGGGAAGTACCAACACAGCTATACCTCCCACTCAGTGATAAGGACTACTCCCAAACTTAGATCAGATATTTTCAAAGAAAATCCACCACAAAATAATTCAGCAATTCACAATAGGATCCATCATGCTACCTCTTTTTTATAATAAATCAAAATGTGGATTTATTTTCACATTCGAGTTCAAAAATAACTCTTTCAAGACAAAAAGGTCAAATCATTCAAAACTCAAGGTATGCATAACACATTACTGTCACAAAAATCATAATTCTCAAATAGGGTTCAAAACCTATAAATCAATACTTGAGCAAAATATTTCAAGATTCACACTTTATGAAGCAAACATGTATAATTCATATGAAAATCTGAAGATTCAACTTCAAACATGATATTAAAATCAAAACTCAAGGAATTTATCTTCAAGAAAACATAAAAATATATTAGTCTTTTGAATAAGAACATAAGATAATAGTTTCTATCTCCAATTCGTATCAAAGCACGTAAAATCATATATCTTTGTAAAATAATACAAATTTTGGGCACAAGAACGAAAGGATGTTCTTGTTGAAAAACCCCACATACCTTAAACTTGAAGCTTTGAATGAACTCTTGACCTTGGGACTCTATCCGTGAAAATAATGAGTGTTTCTTGTAGCCCTCGGAATAGGGATTCCGAATCTCGAACAATTATTGAAAACTCATGGTTGAATCTTAAGATATTTGAATTTTTAGGTTGAAACCCTAATAAATGTTCTTGGTGATTTTGATATAAAGTAAACTTATTTTTGTGTTATGGGAGTTTAATCCCATATTATAGACATATATAGGGGTGTTTTTGGCACTTGAAAGTGAGGTATGCGGGGCATTGCTTATCGCACACATTTAAGTATGCGCCGCATTGATTATTGCACATATTTAAATATGCGCTGCATTGCTTATCGCACACATTTAAGTATGCGCCGCATTGCTTATCGCACACATTTAAGTATGCGCCATACTTTTTATCGCACACCTATTTCAGTAGCTATGTGTGATTGGTTAGACGACGCACTCTACTTCGAAAAGCCATAACTCCTTGCTCGGGTGTCGGATTTTGATGAAATTGGTATCGTTGGAAAGCTAATTCAATTATATATAATTTAATAGGTCTTGGGATGAAAAATTTCATGTATATTAAGAGATATTCACGTTTAAAGTTAACCCTTGTAGAATCGAAAGTCAAACTTTGGATGAATCAATTGGTCTTAGCTCAACTTTGTTCTAGGTCATTGCTATGAACATTTTTCACCTCTAAACTACTCCATAGACTAGGATAATGATCATGCAACTTGTATTCACATGAGAATCACTTGGATTAGAGCTTAGACTCGCAAGAACGATGGTTAGAATTCTAGCACAAAAATACGAGGTATTATATTATCTCCCCCTTGGGAACATTCGTCCTCGAATGTGGATAATTAACTTGAAACACAGAGGAATCTTATTCTTCAAGCCATCATGTGTAACTGATAGAATAGAATCACTGGATCTCAAGAATAATAAGCTACTAAACTGGTCTGCAAGTGCATGAATCCTCAAGAAAAATAACTATATGGCTAAGATAGAAACGAGAGTGTGAACTTATGAGTAACCATTACTTTGCACTACATCTGATCTCATGAGAAAGGATGAGACGTTTATGACATGAAAAGTCGAGGTATTACAACATCCCCCTCTTGGGATCGTTCGTCCCCGAATGATAATAATTTAATGAAAATACTAGGAAGAGACTGTGATACTACACAGGATACTTACGAACTGAATCATGACTTAATATCTGAAACTGCCTCTTGGAATGTACATACGTATAAGACTGCGGATAGTAAGACTAGCTGGAAAATTAAGAATCTATAGGATCTTATCTCCTTGCTTGCTAAACTAGATTACAGGCTATATGGACTGGATCATACTGACTATCCATACTCAAATGGAGTATTTTTTTTAGCACTTTTCTACCGAATTCTATTGACATTAAGGAGAAAAGAATTTTGGGCATGCCCTGAACAAGACATTTGACTAAGGAATTACAACATTGATATAACTCTATTTCATGGAATATAATTATATAACTCATAAACTAGGATAGGATTTCTAGGCCGCAGGAAACGCAACTTCTTACTTTCAAGCTTAGCATTACTTCTCAAATGCTCTCTCAACTATACTATTCCCCTTAAATACCATACTCATTTGATTCAACTTATAATTCTCATATTGGCACTGCAAAATCTTTCTACTAAGGTCTCAACTAAACTAAATTCTCTCACCATGATCAAGCCTAACACTAAATCACAAGATACAACATTCCAAACCATAATACTAGTCTAAACCACAAGGTCCAATGTTCTATATCTTCTTAGATATCACAACCTAAGCATAACATGCCTTACCACTTCAATGACTAATTTAAAAATCTTGATATGGATTCACTAGTGCATATTGCATAAATCATCTTACACCCAACATGACATTCAAGCCTATCATTAAAACCATATATAACTTTAAGGAAAATACCCCTAAAGGGATACTCCACATATTCTCGAGATTAAGCCATAATTTCATCATTCTAAGATATAAATAAATGCTAAAGTCACAAGAATAAACTAATTTCGAACTTACCGACTTCATTCTTGAACAACCCATCCATATGCCTTCCTTAATTCCTAGCTTGAATAATCATCATCAAAGACTTACACTCTCATTTGCAACCATATCTACATCTCTAATCACATAATCATAGCCTACCAAGACCACACTTCTATACTTTTATTTTTCCAAACCATGAGAATAAAATCATACTAAAAAGACTCAACATCTTCAATCATAACTCCTTAACTTAGCTATCAAGAACAACATAGCCTTTCTCCACCTAGCAACTCAACGTTACTACTAACCACACAATATACAATAATCCTCAAAAAATAATGCATCCCCATAGCACCTTGGGCACACCTCTACACCATACTTAATTACGAATACATGATCTTATACTCTTGCACACACTGTTCAGGCCTACTAGATCACCTCCATATAACTAGAATCAACAACTGAACCATCAATGGTTCAAACTTAATGTCTAGAGCTAAACATGATTTACAACCCAATCTCACACACAATTTTCACTTCAAAACTATATAACATAGCATTAAGAAAAACTAGTACACAATGACAATCGATCATAATCATATGGCCTATCTTATTCATAATCTGTTAACACATCGTCCTTCTTCACATCATTACTATTTACCCATCTTCACACCTAAATTACTTTCATAGCTCTATAAATTTCAACTAAACTTCTTCTTGCAATCTCAGAAAAGCCTAAATTAACAATACTCAACCACCAAGTACTTTCATCAAAACCTATACTTTCCTAGCACAACAAATACCATCAATAACTCTTTTCATACTTCAAGCAAACAACAATCCACCTTAACTAATAATCGCCCCCTCTAACTTCACTAAACTAACAAATGAGGGTATATCACTTCATTACTAATTCAATCATAAGCAAAAATTCAGCTATACATATTCAATAAATCACCCTTACCACCTTTCTTTCCACTACACTTCTAAACCCACAAGTTCAACTAACACAAGACTTTCAACTAAACGTTACTACTTCTATCACTACATAGAACCCCACACTTTCAACTAACACCAGAACAACAAGATAAACAACAAGTTGCTAGTGAATCAAAATAGGCCTCACACGGCTTCACTAGACTTTGGTTTTGTATTTTGAACAAGAAAATTAGATGAATAACAAAGCAACTATGCTAGTGAATCAAAATAGGCCTCACATGGCTTCACTAGACTTTGATTTTTCACAAACATAATGATAACAAGATTACATAATACAAGAGATAGAAACTTGACACACAACATTCAACGATCTAAGAATATGCCTTACTCTGTCTTAATTAAATAACTCATAAGAACAAGGATATAACTTCAAATTTGATGGACTTATAACATACTAGAAGGATCCTCTCAAGCCGCATTATGACACTTCTGAAACTTCTGCTAGCAATTATAAAAACATTATCTGGGGAGGAACTGGAACTTACCAAACATGTTACTTCAAGAACATAGATAGATAAGTATAGATTATCATTATGGATTATGAGGAGAAATTCGAAAGCACATCTGACTCAGTCTTTGTGCACGATTTCTATAGGCCTGATAAAGCACTTTAGTTTTCAAAACTCAAAAGTATTGACAGGATACTTTCTATCTCTCTTATAGTCCCATAACTATCTATGGAGAATGAAGCTCAACTGTTGATGATACCTTAGAAATAAGGAAGTGATGGCATGACTAGAGTAAGATGAGAATCTGTATAAGTTTCTTGTAGAACTTTTCTATAGCACGATTTAAGACTTGAAAGAATGGAGACATTTCCTAAATGCCCTGTAGCCTCTCGAAGAAAAGTATAGATGTCTCTGTATCGTTCCGCAAGACTTTACTAGACACGGCTTCATAGATACCCTAGGACACTTGAACTCTGCGCTCTGATACCAAGTTCGTAACTCCCCAAAATTAGGTCCCAAGATGTCACATGGTGCTTAGGATCACAAGTGACCCCAAGCTAACCCTTCTACTGGCATAACTTATAAGCAACTGAACAAAAAGAATAAATCTATATAAATCTGTGGAAAATAACTATTTTTTTGAATATGATAGATACAAAACTAAATTTACAAGATTATAACTCTGCTTTTACAACCAAAACTGAAACAAAATACATCAACTTCTACTGGCTGTCTATGAAGCCTCTACTAGTACTTACTGTAGGTAGCCGGGCCATGACTCCCGACTAACCCAACTCAATACGACTAAATAAAGAAAATACAACACTTCTCGAACTATATAACAAACTCAACCCCTTGAATCAAAAAGACTCATCACCTCCTGATTGGATGCCTCGAACTGGCTGGATCTGAAGATATACACTATACCTTGTACCTACATTCCGAGAAAATGTAGCGCACATACAAATATGTGGGTTAGTACCATGGAAAGGTACCGAGCATATGGGGGTGCAATGCATATATAAAATAATGTCTTAATATCATCACAATTTATAAAATTATGCATGCTGATATAAATGACTCACTTAGCTTGAATTAAAATCATCATAATCATAAGAGATTAAAATATATTAGGTGAAACATGTGAGTCATCATAATAAATCTCAATTCACTTTCATCTCGATTTCAAATCATCAAAGCAATCAAATCTCAAAACAATTCTCTTTGGAAAATATGTTCATTAAATCTTTCGAGAACAATGACTTTCTCAAACTCAGCCTTTCAAACAAATATGTTTTCATCTCAAATAAAAGAATAAGACTTTTCATATTAGATAGGAGAATACACACACACATTGGGAGATCTCATAACCGACATAAACCTTGTGAGCCACATGGAGTCCAACGTACAACCCACGTTGGGGAGAGCCATCCTATCCTTGCCATCGGAGTAGGACTATAAGTATCAAATCCAAAAACTAGTGATCACATATATAATCAGCCTCAATTCTGGCTCCTACGGGGCACATAATTCTAGAAAAATAACAACACAACTATACCTCCCACTCGGTGCTAAAGACTACTCCCGGACATAGATCAGATCTTTTCAATGAAAATCCACCATAAAATAATTCAGCAATTCACAACGGGCACCATCATGCTACCCTTTTTTCATAATAAATCAAAATGTGAATTTCTTTTCTCATTCGAGTTCAAAAATAACTCTTTCAAGACCAAAAGGTCAAATCATTCAAATCTAAAGGTGTTCATGACACATTACTTTCACAAAAATCATAATTCTCAAATAGGGTTCAAAACCCATCTATCAATACTTGAGCAAAATATTTCAAGCTTCACACTTTATGCAGCAAACATGTATAATTCTTATGAAAATCTGGAGATTCAACTTCAAACATGATATTAACATCAAAATTCAAGGAATTTATCTTTAAGATATCATAAAAATATAATAGTCTTTTGAACAAGAACGTAGGATAATAGTTTCTATCTCAAATTCATATCAAAGTATGCAAAATCATATATCTTTGTAAAATAGTACAAATTTTGGGCACAAGAACAAAAAGATGTTCTTGTTGAAAAATCTCACATACCTTAAACTTGAAGCTTTGAATGAACTCTTGACCTTGGGACTCTATTCATGAAAATAATGAGTGTTTCTTGTAGCCCTCGGAATGGGGATTTCGAATCTCGAAGAATTATTGAAAACTCATGGTTGAATCTTAAGATATTTGAATTTTTAGGTTGAAACCCTCATGAATGTTCTTGGTGATTTTGAGAGAAAGTAAACTTATTTAGGTGTTATGGGAGTTTAATCCCATGTTATAGGAATATATAGGGGTGTTTTTGGCACTTGGAAGTGAGGTATGCGGCGCATTGCTTATCACACACATTTAAGTAAGCGTCGTATTGCTTATCGCACATATTTAAATATGCGCCGCATTGCTTATCGCACACATTTAAGTATGAACCACATTGCTTATCACACACATTTAAGTATGCGCCGAATTGCTTATCGCACACCTATTCCAGTAGCCATGTGCGATTGGTTAGGCAACGCACTCTACTTCACAAAGCCATAACTCCTTGCTCGGGTGTCGGATTTTGATGAAATTGGTATCGTTGGAAAGCTAATTCAATTATCTACAATTTGATAGGTCTTGAGATAAAAAATTTCATGTATATTAAGAGATAATCATGTTTGAAGTTGACCCTTGTAGAATAGAATGTCAAACTTTGGATGAATCAATTGGTCACCTCTAAACTACTCCGTAGACTAGGATAATGATCATACAATTTGTATTCACATAAGAATCACTTGGATTAGAGCTTAGACACACAGGAATGGCGGTTAGATTCTAGCACCAAAATACGGGGTATTAAAGAAACCATAACCAAGCATTTAATATCATAAGCCCCAAATAATAGTTGAAAACCGTAATCATAAAATAGTAAAACCATGAAATCAATCATATAAACCATGCCTTTAGTTGAAATTACAATTTGGGAAGAGAATCATGCCTTAAACCAAGAAAGATAACGGAAGAAAATCATCAAAGCAAGCTCCAAAGCAATCCCTTAGTTTAAACCCTAGCTTCTTTGCCCCAAAAGCTCTTGAGAGAATTATTGGATGTTTATGAATAGTTTCTAAGTGTTAGTGAATAGAATAATTGGGTAAATAACCTCCTAAGTGTATTAGAAGCCGTGGGTTCTAGTTAGGGTAATGGGAAAATATCCAAAATACCCCCACATAAGTTGCACAAAATCCCATCCCAAAGATATGTTTGACCCTTACGAGTCGTATCCTTCTAGACGATTGGTTTCCACCACTCATATCCAATCTTTAACCCTTTGATCAATCATTGTCTAGTATTTGACTCATCCAACCAAGTCGTAACCATATCATACAATCCGTATCCATTACCCGTATCCCTGGCAAAATGAAATACTAGGAGGATCAAACACTGTCCACCATACGAGTCCCTGATACGACTCATACCAAGACCTACGACTCATACGCCTAAGTCGTAACCATTCCAGTTACCAAAACCATCCCACCAAGTAACATTGGTCAACATACAATAGGACAGTACCACTTATACCCCAACATATGGCTCGTACCCTTGAGTCATATTAGGTTCGAAGAATGGGAATTCCAGGAAATTTTCGAAGGCCAAAACCCAGGATGTAACATTCTCCCCCACTAAGAACATTTATCCCCGAATAACGAACAAGGTATGGTTAACCACACACAAATTCATTTGAATTATCAAACATATTTCCAATCTTATTCAATGTTTGAAAACAAAGAGGCAAAGATATTAATCTTTCCTTTAACAAACTCAGAAAATAAAGATATGTTCAAGAACGCATACCTTTCGCATAAATCCCAGGAACAAAAAAATAGATGCAGATACTTGGACTTTATGTCCTCTTCTGGTTCCCATGTAGCTTCTTTCACTTTATGGTTCCCCCCGGGAACCATAACTAAAGCCCCATCCTTGGGTTGCAATCGATGAACTTGCATATCAAATATCTCAATTGGGACTTTATCATAAGACAGAGAATCTGAGATATCCAAACCTTCCAAAGGAATAATCAAAGAAGGATCACCAATTCACTTCCTCAAAATGCAAACAGGAAAGACTAGATAAACCAAACTTGAGATAGATGGCAACTCCAACTCGTAAAATATATTACCAACTCTCCACAAAATCACATAAGGACTGATAAACCAAGGATGGAGCTTCCCCTTTTTGTCAAACTACACTACTCCTTTCATTGGAGACAACTTTAAGAAGACCCTCTCCCTGACCTCAAAATCCAAGTCTCTACGTCTAACATCTGCATAAGACTTTTGGTGACTCTAGCAACTTTAAGCCTATCTTGAATCACCTTCACCTTTTCCATAGATCAATAGACCAAATCAGGACCAAACATATCTACTTCACCATGCTTAAACCACCCAATAGGAGATCTACACCTCCTACCATAGAATGCCTTAAAAGGATCCATACCGCTACTAGAATGATAGCTATTATTGTAAGCAAAATCTACCAAAGGCATATGCTCAACCCAATTGCCACCACGGTCAATCACACATGCCTGAAGAATATCTTATAATGTATGAATAGTTCTCTCCATTTTCCCATCCGATTGTTGATGAAAAGCAGTACTCAGACTAACTTTAGTCCCCAAACCTTTCTAGAAAGATCGCTAGAATGAGATTTAAACTGCATACCATGATCAAAAATAATTGAGATAGGTACCCCATCCATCTTCACGATCTCCTGAAGGTACATCTTCGCATAATCCTCTATAGAAAAAGTAGTCCTTAGCGGCAAAAAGTGAGCAGACTTTGTCATCCTATCCACAATGACCTAAATTGAATCAAATTAATTACAAGACCGAGGAAGATCGATAATAAAATCCATATTAAATACTTCTAACTTTTATTTGGGCAACTTAATTTCTTGATGCAATCTACCAGGCCTCAAGTGCTCAACCTTAACCAGTTGACACACCATGTACTTAGCCACAAAATCTGCAGATCTCTCTTCATGCCATTCCACCAATAGATCTCCTTGAGATCATGATACATCTTTGTTGAGATGAGATGAACAACATAGCATAACTCATATTCCTCAGCCAAAATCCTTTGTCATAACCCGTCGACATCAGGAATACACAACTTTCCTTGCTACCATCATGTACCATCACCACTGATCTCAAACACCACTACGTTTTGCCTGCCAACGGCTCTCTTGATTTTCATCAAGATAGGATCCAGCACTTTCTTCTCCTTAATCTCCTCACCATCAAACAATCAAACCATATCATGCACCATCATACCACTATCTTTGGAGTCCACAAGATGTACTCCAAGATTGGCTAAGTAGTGAATATTCTTAACCAATTCTCTTTTTTCCTTCTCTACATGAGCCAAATTCTTCATGGATAACCTACTAAGTGCATCAGTAACCACATTAGCATTACCTGGATGGTAATGAAGACTCATATCATAATCCTTGAGAAACTCAAGCCATCTTCTCTGCCTGAGATTAAGCTCTTTCTGAGTGAACACGTACTAAAGACTCTTGTGATTAGAAAAGATATCCACGTGAACACCATACAAATATTACCACCATATTTTCTAAGCAAACACAACTTCCAATAAATCCAAATCATGAGTAAGATAATTCCTCTTATGCACCTTCAACTGCCTAGAAGCATAGGCAATCACCTTCACATGCTGCATCAAAACACAACCAAGACCCACCTGAGATGCATCATAATAAACCATGAACCCATCATTACCCTCCGGTGAAGTCAGGATTGGGGCCGAATTCAACTTATCCTTCAACTTCTCAAAACTCTCCTCACAAGCATCCAACCAAGAAAAACTTAGCCTTCTTCTGAGTCAACCTGGTTAGAGGAGCAGTTATAAAAGAAAAGCTTTCCACAAACCATCTATAATACTCGGACAAACCCAAGAAGCTCCAAATATTAGATGGAGTTGTGGGCCTAGGTCACCCTTTCACCACAACAACCTTTTGTGGATCCACCTTGATAACTTCAATAGAAATTATATAACCTAAGACAGTTATTGCGTTCAACCATAACTCACACTTAGAGAACTTGGCAAACAACTGTTGTTCCTTTAAGTTCTACAACACCACAAGAAGGTGAATAGCATGATCCACCTCACTCTTTGAATAAACCAGAATGTCATCAATAATTACAATTGTAAAGAGATCCAAATACTGCCTAAACACCCTTTTTAGCAAGTCCATAAATGTTGTCAGAGCATTGGTCAACCCAAATGACATCACCAAGAATTAAAAATGCCTATACCGAGTATGAAAAGTTGTCTTAGGGATATCCACCTTCCTAATCTTAAGCTGATGGTACCCAGACCGAAGGTCTATCTTAGAAAAGAACTTGGCACCCTACAACTGATCAAACAGATCATCTATCCTTGAAAGTGGATACTAATTCATGACTGTTACCTTGTTCAACTGCCTGTTGTCAATGCATATCCAATTGGAACCATACTTCTTATGCACAAACAACACCGGCATACCCCATGGAGAAACACTAGGACGAATGAAACCCTTTTCTAGAAGATCCTTAAGTTTCTCCTTGAGTTCCCCCAACTCAGCCAAAGCTATTCTATATAGTGGAATAAAAATTGGATGAGTGTTCGGAAGCAAATCAATACAAATCTCTATTTCCTTATCCAGAGGAATGCCAGGAAGATCATCCAGGAAAACCTCTGGAAACTTATCAACCACAGGAACCGACTGTAAAGAAAGACCTTCTGAGTTAGAATCTTTAACCTAGAACAAGTGATAAAGACACCCTTTGGAGGTTAACCTTCGAACTCTAATATTAGAAATAAACCTTCCCCTAGGAGCTAAAGAACAACTCTCCCATTCTAATTTTGGCTCACCTAGAACCTAAAGATGACTTAATAAGTCTGACAGTCTAGAGATGCATAACACGAATGCAACCAGTCCATACCTAAAATTGCACCAAAATCCAACATTCCCAACTCAAATAGATCTACCAAGGTCTGTCTATCAGCCACATATACCAAACCCCCTATAGACCCATTCAGCAATAACCGAGTCTCCAACTAGGGTATAAATAGAAAAAGAAAATGAAACAATTTTCAAATCAGAACCAAAAGACATGCTATTTAAGAAGTCATATAAGATAGAATAGACCCTAGATCAAGCCAACAATATATATCATGAGAGAAACGCTATAGCACATCAGTAACGACATCAGGTGATACCTCAAATTCTTGCTGGGAGCCAAACCATATAACCTGTTCCGAATATTACAAAAACCAAAAACAGTAACAGTAGCAGATGTCACACCACCAGGTGCAGGAGCTGAAGATAAAGCTAAAGGAATCTTATTTACCCCTGTAGCGACTTTACTAATTGGATAATCCTTGAGCTACTGGCCTACCTGACCACACTTAAAGAACTTATCCTTTCCTTCTTTGCAATAGCCCCAGTAAGGATGACCATATAATTGACAAAAAGGACATGAAAAAACTGACTGAACTTCGCTCGCCTGAGATTAGGCAACCTGTGCTCGAGAATTATCGCCAACTTTATGACACCTATCTACCGACTATTGTGGGTAAGGAGTACTGGTAATAAAGAAGGAAAGAGAACTTCCTCACTTTTTTTATACCACTTTGTACCATCTCCACCTCCCTAAGACTGTACATCTCCCTGGTTAGAAAACCTACTCTGCTTTTCCTGCTAATCTCCAAACTCTGCCTATTTTCTCGTCTCATTCTCAACCTGCTACATATGAATAGTCAACCTCAAGATGTCTATATCTATAATCTGCAAGGCAGTCTAGCTCTCTAGAATTAAATCTCTATTCATCCCAGAAGTGAACTTCCTCATTCTTGACCTCATGTCAGCCACCAATCAATAGCATACCTCGAAAACCGATGGAACTTCAAGGAATATTCCTTTACAGACATCCTCTCTTGCCTAAGGTTCAAAAACCCCTCCATCTTTGCTTCCCTTAACTCTTAAGGAAAGAAATTATCCATGAAGAAATTAAAAAATCCTCTAACAACCCTTCCGCTTCCATATCAACCTTATCTCTGTCCTACTCCTCATACCACTGATAAGAAATATCCTTAAGCTGATAAGTTGCAAAGTTAACTCTCTCCGCATTAGTAGACAACATCACCTAAAATATCATTTCAATTTTATCCAAAAAGCCCTATGGGTCTTACTCAACCTTCACTCTCATAAAAGTAGGATGACCTATCTTTATAAATTGACCAACCCTTGTTCCCTCACCAGATAAAGCATCAGTCGCACCCCACTCAACTTGAGAAGCAACCATCTGGGCAATAACATCAATAGATAACGAAACTCTATATTTTTCACGTTGACCTAAGGGACCTGAGGAGTAGTAAGAAGGATAGGACGAACTCCAACATAATTAGGAATAGGACCCTGAGATCAAAGATGTACTCCAGACGTCAGACGTACCCCTTCAGCATTATCCCCAGATAGGACGAAAAAATTTCCTTGTGTTCCAGATCTAGGAGGCATGATCTAAAATATGAAAAAATAAGGATTAGAGGAGATTCCAGGACTGGGAACTCAATCTTGAAGATTTAATACCAAGAAAGTGAAACATTCCTAAATATCTTGTAGCCTCTCTCTTATTAGTGTGGCATGCTGGACACACCTAAAAGAGACTCTACTTGACACATCTTTATGGACACCCAGTTACCACTAAACCTAAACCTATGATACAAACTTCTCATGAACCGAACTAGGGCCTAGACGTAATAGGCATCCCAAGTCCATCCAGGAATGGGGACCGCCCCTTTTACCCAACCCAAACACCTTATGTATCCTTAGATAAGCAGAATTTCAAGCATCTAATAAGAATATGCAAATGATTTCATAAAAACTTTAGGATAGGATCATGACAGTGATCGACCGAACTGAGTCCACTCGCACCAAACCAAACATCCAACCATACCGAACCAAACTAAAGAGGAGAACAAAACATAATATGCTAACTAATCCCAAAAAGTATTATGCTGGAACAACCAATAATATGATCCAATGATGTTATCCCCAACACTAATATCAATGCCAAGGCTGACACCAATACCAATCCCGCCTATACCAACCCCCTAGAAGTACCACAAAGACTCTAACCAAAAGAACTAAAAGTATCCCATTGGGACATACCCCCAACCATGGCTAAAACCAATATCCAAAATAAAGTTAAGACATCTAACAATATCCATAACATGCAATGATGCCTTTTGAAAGGATGGAAGCTCACCACTCAGTCTAAATATTATCTTCGAATGAATCACTATGTAGGTGGAGTCGAACGGCCAATTCCTGCATGGCATGGGTATATAGCTGCCAGTAGACGATTTAGCAAATGACCGCTAACATAAAACTCAGGGTAAGGATAAAATAATGAAAGTTATAAATCCATGTAAAACAATCCAAATACATACAACCATACATATATATTTAAGTGACAAGAAAGGGAATGGGGTTTAGCATGCCTTTAAAACCTTTACCTGGGTTGTGTGGCTTAGCCGTCCTAACCAGCCACGAGTGATATGGGTTTAGCTCCCCTGCTAAAAAGGCCCTAGTATGTGTAGTCGCACGACCAAAGATATATCCAAAGGGATGACTAGTACATCCCCCAATATAAAATATAACACACGCACATGGTCATCAAGACCCCTTATATCAGCAAATATGAGTTTCTAGTTTTGGTCCCCCCGGGACCGCCACCTTTCACGGCCTTGTTACACACTAACTATTAATGTCCAGTTAAAACCTTTTTAAGTAATCAAACCTATCCATTTACCATTTTATTAATCAAGACTAATATCAGTGGTACCATCATACCGCCCCATTACGTACAAGCAATATCCATAGCCAAACCATTAAGGATAAGTTGGCCTTCAAGTTCCATTCTATATACCATATTAAACCACTTGGAAGACTTCTATGTTCCCCATAAGCATAACCATTTAGTCTTTAGCCTTTTCAAAACCCTTTAACTCATTTAAACCTTTATTATATAAGCTGAAAATAAACAATAGTTCCATTAAAAGAAGTCAACACAAAGAATATACCTTTATAAGTTTTTTATCAAACACTTTGTGGGCATAATATAACCAAAACCAATTTCAAAGACCATTAAACAATTTCCATCCAATCCAATTGTCCAAAACTACCATTAGTTCTTATAAAAGCATAATTAAGAACATGGAAAACTATAACCAAGCATTTAATATCATAACCCCCAAATAATAATTGAAAAGCATAATCATGAAATAGTAAAACCATGAAATCAATCATATAAACTATGCCTTTAGTTAAAATTACAATGAGGAAAGAGAATCATGCCTTAAACCAAGAAATATGATGGAAGAAAATCACCAAAGCAAGCCCTAAACCAATTCCTTAGTTGAAACCCAAGCTTCTTTACCCTAAAAGTTCTTGAGAGAATTATTGGATGTTAGGAATAGTTTCTAAGTATTAATGAATATAATAATAAGGTAAATAACCTCCTTAGTGAAATAGAAGTCATGGGTTCTAATTAGGGTAAGTAGTGAAATGTCCAAAATACCCCCACTTAAGTTGCAAAAAATCTCATCCCAAGGATACAACTGACCCTAAAGAGTCATATCCTTCCAAACGATTGGTTTCCACCACTCGTATCCAAGACTAAACCCTTGGATCAAACATTGTCCAGTATGTGACTCACCCAACCAACTCGTAACCATAGCATACGATCTGTACCCATTCCCCTATCATTGGCAAATTGAAATACCAGGAGGATCAAATATTGTCCACCATACAAGTCCCTGGTATGACTTATACCAAGACCTATGACTCATACACTAACTCATAACCATTCTACTGACTAAAACAATCCCACCAACTAACACTGCTCATCATATGATAGGACCATACCACTCATACCCTAATATACAGATCATACCCTTGAGTTGTATTGGGTCTAAAGAATGGGAATTCCAGGAAATTTTCTAAGGCCAAAACCCAGGATGTAACAATAGAAAGACAAGGAGGGAATACAAAACATAAATAAATAAAAAAAATAGGAAAATATGGTAACACTATAGTTAGATACATATAGATGTACATACATACATACATATATATATATATATATGCAAAACTAACTCAAAGGTACAACCTAAGATAGTGATACCAGCATCTTAAAACCCTCTAATCATAGTAGGAACTAGTGCTGGCATAATTAGGGTCCCTAATTCAAATGAATAAACAAGAGATAGTTATCTATAGTAAAATAACAATAGGATAAAACAATTAGATTCATACCTTAAATATCAATACCAGTTCATAATCAACTTACCTTGAACTAACCATAATCAAAATAATAAAGTAATTGGTTAGTATAAAAAATCAATACCTTAATTGAGCCCTATAAATCAAAACTTTTAATTAGCATACACCATATAACAAATAGAACTCATGACTTATACCTATGTAACCCCCCATAAGGATGATAGACATAGAGACCAAACAACATACTGGTGATACGCAATGCACATGTATGAATATACGTAAGTAAATCCATAAAACCATAAGTAATCCAAGTGCATTAAAGTAACCTAGTATGTTTACCTCCTCTAACTCGATGGCTCACATAGGGGCCCTATGGGGATCGAGAGTACCTATATAAATTGATCTGCTCCATATCCAGGATTTTTAATCATCCTCAACTTACTCCATCTAGTACCAATAAGATGTATATATAGTAAATACATAGACTTAAACTATGACTGAAAGAGTGTAATTTTGTGAATCCATTGCTCAAAGTCAACTCCAGATCTAAATCATCATAAAAGTGTAGAAAGGGTTAGAATCTCTCTCTATCAGAGTAAATAGTAATGGTAAATCATAGATCAAAGTGTATCTTGATCAAATCTCTAAAATAATATTTTTAGGTCCAAAATCTCATAAATCATCCATTAAAGTGGTATGATCTTCTTATGAAAGATTTCTTTTTAAAAGTGAAAATTAGGAATAAATCCCTTTTTCGAAAAATAGTAGTAAAACTGTGTTTTTCGTTGGAATCGTACCAATCAGTGAGCATGAGAATATCTAATATATGCATGTCATCACCAATATCAAAATAATAAATCATAAGATTCTAAACATCCATGGACTATGGATACATCCTTTACAATGATAGATCACTCGCAAAGTTTGACTAATATTGTTATCACAGATTGGTCCCAATAATGTACAATCGATATAACATAATACCTTAATTTTGGAAGCCAAGATAATCTAATGAATCAAGTAGTAAATCTTATACTAAAAGGGTCTTATTGTCAACTATTTCTAACCTGCTCATAACTTAGTAACATAATCCTATAATTTAGGCTATATCATGGTGGTCTATCCATAATCACATCCTAACATTCTTACCTAACATGCAATATATATAATGCACTATCTCATGAAGAAGAGTATACCAAAGCCTACCTCGATGCTTAACTACAAATTTTGAATCATCCATAAATCATCCGCCTCTGCTCCATGATCCTGAAATGCTGCCACAGTATCAAAATAGTAATCTACATATCATTAGGAGTAAATGAAACCCATATTTCTATATAAGAGATCGGGTCAAAATTTGGATCAAGAATGGGACCCCTAAATGGAAATCCAAAATTGAATTTCTCATGAGGTCCCACGAGTGACAAGGAATGTATGTTCAAGCGTTAAGCACAAATAGTGCTTACGTCAAGGAACAAATCATCTGCTAAGGTCTAAAGGTTTAAAGGCCTAATTTCTAAGAATTTACAATGAAATAGGATGGAAATTAATGAGAAAATTAATGGGAAATGACCAATTGGGTGTATTAGGCTAACTTACCTTAGCTTTAATGGATGATTTCCCACTTTTTTCCTCTCTTCAAACTCTCAAAAATGGTTTAAAATAATGTGAAAATAAATGGGATTTTTTGGTAAAGAAGGGGATTTAATAAACCCTAGGTGCTACTTAAGCAGTCACCCAGTGGCTTAAATGGCTCCTCGACCGCTAAAGTGGTCTGGCACGAGGAATGGGTATCACATTAGAGATGCCTAGGTCGCTTAAGCAATGTCCCTAAAGTGGACATTGATCACTTTAGAAGGCCAAATAGCCAAGGCTGCTAATGCAACCCAATGTCGCTAAAGCGACAACGTCATAAGCGATCAAGTAACCTGATGCATCAAATTTTCTAAGTCCAAAATAGATTTCGACCAGCTGTTCCGGATTTGTTTTGAACCTCATGCATAGAAATGATCTATGATGCCATACCAAATTCGATGTTCCAGACTCAATGTAAGCATTGAAACTTTCATCAAACATCATCTTAACTAAATATGGGGACCAAAATATAGTTTTATTTTTATATAATTCACCTAATAGCCCAAAATGAGTCTGAAAGACTCGAGACGTAAACCAAGGTTCCCCCTAGACAAAAATCAATATTTCAAAGCTGATGGCATTGTTTGAATCCTCATTTGATGTCATTTATTATGAGTTTTGGTTTGAGACTAATTCCTTGATAGTAAACTATCAAAATAATCTTAAAAACCTAAATGAACTCCCTGATAATCAAACCAAAAGTTCTGACAAGTCACAAATTACCTATCGCCACCGTGGGAAGGCTCTAAACACAAGAAATATGCATAAATATCATCTAGAGGGTCATTGCAATATACATTACTAAAAGGACTTTTGTAATGCCCCAATATCTCATTCTGAGATGTCACACGGTGCTTAAGGCTACAAGTAACCCTAAGCTAACCCTTTGAGCCTATTACTACTTCTAACACTTACTTTTAAGATGGATAAAGTAAAACAATGGCACTGTCATAACATATCTCAACTAAAATAACAAAAGAATATTGTCTGAATAGCAACATGCTAAAAAGTCTAAAATACCACAGATAGTCTAGTCTGACAAAGCCTCTACTACTCAAAACTAGAGAGCCGTTGGGACAGATCCCTAACTGACTCATACTCAACTGAAAAGAAATGAACCAATAACTATGAAGACTGAAATCAAGTAAAAACAGGTCCTCGAACCATGAGGATTCACAAACTATGGAGGTGTATATCAAGGTACTCGGAGATCACTGACGCTGTTGAAACTGAGCACATGAACCTACATTATAAGACAATGTAGCACACAGACGTACATATGGATCAGTACATTGAGGATGTACTGAGTATATGGAGGTGTATGCGATACTTAAAATAATAATATCATTAATCTTTATAAAAATCATGCATTCTAATATAACTGACTCACATAGCTCGAATAATCTCAAAATGCATATCTCATAAATTATGAATAATGGAACACAGTATGAATCTCATCTCAAGGAACATACTTTACTTTAGAAACTGATTACTTACTCTTAATAATAGGGAAAACTACTTTCTTCTTGGGAAAATTTTACTTTAAGAAACTACTCTGAAAAATCATGCTATTAGGGAGGTTCTCTTAACCGACATACAACATATGAGCTACATGGAGTCCAACGTCTTGTCCTCCTAAGGAAGAAACTTCACGTTAGGGAGAGAATTCATACTCTTACTAGGGAGTATAACCTCAACTAAGTGATCACTATCTCATCCTCAGGCCCATAAATCTCAATCCTACGGTGGTACGTAGTTCTGGGGTATGAAATCGTAGTAACTTACCTAACTCGGTGCTAAATACTGCTCCCTTTAGTTAGCTACGCTCATCTCATGGAATCCACTTTAAAATAATCTCATGGTTCATAAAGAACCCAACTATAAAATCTGTAATCTCATTTAGAAAAATGGATTTCAAAGCTACTATAACCGTCAAGGTCAAAACTTTCTCAATAATCTCAAAATACTCAAATCATGGGTTCTTATAGCACAAAAGTTCTTAAAATTACAATATCAAATAGGAATTAATGACCCATATATCAATCTCACATTAAGACGTATCAAAATTCATACTCGATATCATAAAGATTCATAAATCGTATAGAAATCTGGAAATTTTCAGCAATATGCTTATAATCTCAACATACTCATGTACTTCATTTCTAAAATATTGAAACCATCATAATCTCAAGAAATAATAACATAGGGTATAAAACCATATTTTAATTTCATACGAAAACATGTAAAGCCATATATCTTTGTAATTAAAACAACTTTTGGTCACAAAGGAGTGTCCTTGTTCAAACCGCACATACCTGAGATTATGACTTGTAGATGAACAAGCTTGCTTGAGGCTCTTTTTCATACTCTTGAGTAAGGGTTCTTGAAGCTTTTGACTTGAAAACCTTGAATCTTAACTCAATTTGTAAAAACTATGGTGGAATCTTAAGGTTGTTGGAGAAAGATTTGGATTTGCTCAGATTTGGATTTGCTCTTTAGGGTTAATCTTGAGAGAAAACCCTAGTTCTTGATGCTTTGGATGATTCTGAAGTTCTACGCTTTGTTTTGATATATCTAGGTGTTAAAAAGGGTGGAAAAGGACTAAAAAGCCCTTCTGAAAATGTCTTTAAAATGCTAAAAGGGATCTGCGATGGCTCATACAACAATCCATCGTTGGCTCAATGGTCTGTCGGTCCGATCGTCGCACTTGGACCAGAGTAGGGGCTCACTGCCTTAGTAATGACGGCTTTGGCGATGGTCCATCGATCTGAACGTAGCACTTGGCCAGTGGATAGGTTTACTGCCTTGTTGCGATGGCTCAAGCGACGGTCCGTCGCAAGCTCGGCGATCCATCAACCTATCCATCACACCTGGGCGGTTCTGACAACTCTCACTAAAACGGCAATAACTTCTCACTCCGATACCGGATTTGGACGAAATTGGTATCGTTGGAAAGATAATTCAATTTCTCACACGATAAAAAGTCAAAATTAGGAAAACTCTATCTGATTTAATCACTACTCACTTTGGAAGTCATTTCTAAATATTTTAGAGATGGAAAAAGGCTTCACTTGACATGCTCTAAAGGCTTAGACTACGAGGGAACTTTACGGGGTCTTACAACTTTCGTCTATGAAAATCAATGGATAGAAAGAGCAAAAAAATCAAAGGTTAAGGTAATGGCATGCATGCTTCGAGCATGACTTCTTAGATAACCTTTATGGAGAGACAATGCTACCAATAGATTTTGCCATATGTGTCCCTTTTCAACCAACTTCCTTTCTTCACTTATCAAACTACCAAAACATAACCTCAACAACCAACTGACCTCCAATTGAATTGAAAGTGGCTAATGCATGCAAATCAAAACCATAACACACTGATACCATAATCATACCAGCACAAGCAAGAAAAATCATCCAACCCAAAGTCAATCCAAGGCATAAATTATGCGACCATGTCCATAATCCAAATAAAACCTTTTTTTGTCTTTTTAAACCTACTATCCAGTCAAAACCAAGAAGAAGGTAATCTTAGTCCAGTTCGTGTAACCCCATCAAACTAAACCTCAAATAACTGAAGCTAATCTACTGAAATTCATAAAGGACGGCATAAGGATAAGCCATAAGGCACTACCTGGGTACACAAATGGTAATGATCAATATCAGCAATTTATGCCAATGGTACAACTAGTCTAAATGACTCTCAAAACTGATAGTCAGGAGTTCGAAGCACAAAAACTCATCAATAAATGATCCACTCTAGGATGTCACACCAAACAAGAATGAAACCAAGCTAAGTTAACCTGAGCACACTCCTCCTGCTGAGTAGATAATTCACAACTTTGATGGAAACTAAAAATCAAGGTCAGAAGTATAAGAAACCATCACTAAGTACCAATGGGATACTATATGAACATCTATCAATCATAATCCATTGGAACTAAATAAAATCAAATAGGTCAATAAGGAATAAGATTATCCAGCATATAAACGACTGCCCAACTAACACAAATCCAAATGAAGGTTGCATCCAAGCTTTACAACTCCCAACTGAAATCTCGACATAAAGGTTGAATTACTTGAACTCGACATCTCAATTAATCTTATAATAGGTAAGCAACCACACTCCAAATTTATCATAATCGTCTAGCCATCATTTCAAGGCATCAAATTTGAAACTAGAGTCAACAAGTCTGAATAATGGGCGAAAATCAAAAAGTCAACACTGCTATCTAAATTAGGCATAGCCCTACTGGATCATGCCAGAGCTAAAGTCAAAATATAGTTGAAGAACAAAAGCATAATAAAGGATAGCCATAGGATGAAAGCACAAGTAATCCACTCCAAACCTATTAGAGGGCATGAATTATTAAAGCATACCTAAGAACTCATCAAGGCTTCAAACCATACTAGAAATAACTAAAATTTTTGAAATTTGAAGAATTGCAACCTTAACCAAAAAATTGGTGAATCCAATGTGCTATCCAAAGTAACGAATACCAAACCTATAAACTTAAGATGTGGTCACAGAAAAATCATTCTCCACCTTCCTTAACTCCACTGTAACAAAAACCACACCAAAGTAAGAATAGATTGTCCAACTCTATACGAATAGTAAGATCAATATTATTACCAGGAGACAAACACAACACATCTAAATAAAAAGCCCAATACCTCTCATCATTAACATTAAGAGCACTACCAATGATGAACTATCCAAATCGAAAGAATAGATCTTAAACTGGTCAATCTCAGAAATGGCAATAGAAAATGATAGCCAATGCTAAATCTCAACAAACGAAAAGGCAAGTCCTAGAATCTCAAACTCAAAAATGGGCAATATAACCAAATAGCCAACCCTAGAACCATAACAGAACCATGGAAGACCAACTTACTTTCACTGTCATAGCCCATTCAACAATTGATCTAGCCTCGCCAATAGAAGAGAAAAGCAACTAGCCTTACCTCACCATAAGAGTGAAAAACCATGCAATTGAGCTAGCCGCCTAAGACATGAACAAGAATCACGAGGGAAGAAATTCTAACTAGATAATGCTATTCTAGCCATGTAACCAAGCGAGGGTCAATCAACTTCAAACAATGATAATAATAACAACAGCAATATAAACATTAGTAGAAGGAGTAGGTGGTACCAAAAATTAAAACGAAAAGCAAATACCACTCTCGGGCCATAACAAGGCCAATATGGAACTGTAAATAGGACTCAAACCTAAATGCTAAACCCTAAGAAAAATTTGAAAATTAATCTACTACTAAAATAAAGCATCTAGGGGGCAGTTTTATAATCATAAACTCTACACTAAGGCACAAACCAATGAATATAAAGCTACCACGGCACATAATCACCGAACGATACAAAAACCCTAATGTACTCCAATGAAAAGGTAAAGGCAAAAAATATGGTTTCATATGCCTAACATACCCAAAGAAAGACAAATCTGAGTAGGTCTAAATTTGGATGGAGTATCTGAATCATCAATAGAGGTACTATGTACACTACCTCAAACTGAAGGTGCCACAACTTTATGAGACTAATCTGGACAATCTAAATGACTAATAATATCATGTCGTGGACACTCTATAGACCAATAATCAATCTATCTATAGTTGTAGCAAACCTCTAAAGCCCTAACATGGTGAGAAACATAAGTTGACCCCAATTAGCTGACCAACTGATGCTAGGGAAAATCCCTACTGAAATAACCATCCTCCCTACAATCATAGCATACCTTAAGAACTCTAAGCTGTTGGGGAACACATGCTAACTCCGGGTAACAACCAACTCATTTTAGGGGGACTCACTAGACCAATGACCAATCTTGCCACAACTACTACAAACTCCCAAAATACTCTAAGGTACTTCTTCTACTGATCAAAAATGTCCTCCATGACCTAAAACTCCATGTTGAATACTCTTCGAAGTCTGATAAGAACTCTACCCATTGTGACCACCAAAACTGATCTGGAGCCACATATAGTCTGAGACGTTACCTATGTGGAACTAATAGTCTGCAATCAAAACTGATCTCTGCCGGAAGGATACTCACTCTGGGATGGAATACCAATAGCACTTTACTAATGACATAGCCTTTTATCACCACCTCCATAATTCTTAATACATGCTCTTTGTGTAGCCCTTACATGATCAACAACCTGAGGAAAGGAAATCAGAGTTGTTATCAAATGCTCTAATGGAAAATGGAGTGAAAATGTTAATCCTCCAATAAATCCACCCACCATCTTTTGTTCTGCTGGATATAGCATAGGAATATGTCTAGCCCACTCTAGAAATCCAATCTCATACTCTGAAACTGACAAAGAACCCTATTGCACACTAATAAATCCAATTATAAACTAAGAACTACTCAATAAATCGGACCTCATCTCTGGTTGTGAGGTATTTGTAAAAAGACTTGAAATCTCCAATATTTAATCTTAAAAAGCTAAAGTGCTCACAAACATTATCAGAGCCAGGGCTAGCCCCAAATCCTCTAGTTGACACTTAAGATGTTCAATATTAATTTCTAACTCCCTGGTCCAATGTTACACTGAAGCTTTAGAAATATACCAAAGTACCATCTGTATTTATCAATAATCTTATATCATCCATCTGAGATAGAATAGAGTCAAAGTACAAACTTGAGGCTCATAGAAATACAAACATACGATAGGAAGTCAAGAATAGAATTTTTTATGAATGAACTATAGCCTCCTAAACATAGGATACGAAAGTCTCCACACCAATCTGTAGGTCTCTACGAAACACCAAGTTCATGTACAAATAAACTGATAAACCTAAGGTCAAATACAACTTTTTCACAATCCAATTTCTCCAGTCATGATGGGGCCTACTATAACACACCGGTAGGTAAGCCAGCCCTTAGTCCAGAACTGCTAGAAATAGACTACCAAGAGAAATGAATGAAGATTATGGAATAAATATAAAAAAAAAAAAAGATAATACATATAAGACAGTCACAAAACCTAGTAGAATCATTACAAGAGCTTATAATATATACAATATAATAAAAAGCACTAAATATAACCCATCTCTGAATACAACATAGAGATCAGTCTAATCTATAAGAGGGAGAATAGTAATACTTCAAATGCCATGAGATCACCCTAAATTTTTGACCCATAGTTGTTTCACATGATGCAGACAATAATAGCAAGAACCTACATATGATTTTCCAGTGTAGAAGTATAGTATGAGTACCGCCCACGTGGTACTTAGTAGGTAGGACCTACGATGAACTCTCTTCTCCAACACAATAACTCATAAATTAAAAGGCACCTAAGAGGTTATAGAGTACCCATATACACTAACCTGGTCCTGATCTAGGATTTTTAATCATCATCATCATCAATCTACTCCATCCAGTACCAAAGAGATGTATATATAATTAATTCACAAACTAAAATCGCAGCTTAAATAATGTAAGTTTGTAAATCCATTGGTCAGGCTTAACTTCAAGACTAAATCATCATAAAAGTGTTGAAAGGATTAAAATCTCTCTTGACCAAAGTAAATAGTAGTGATAAAAACATAGACCACATCTCGGTCAAATCTCTAAAACATCATAGTTAGTTTCAAAATCTCATAAATTATACATTAAGGTTGTACGATTCCTATAGTGAAAGAATGCTTTTAAAAAGTGAAAATTAAGAATAAATCCCTTTTTAGGAAAATAGTAGTAAAACCATGTTTTTCATTGGAATCATACTAATAAGTGAGTACGAGTGTACCTAATCTATGCATGTCATCACTAATATCAAACAATACAATAATAAGCATCTAAACATCCATAGACTATGACTATATCTGTTACAAGAATAGATTACTCACCTGGAGTTTGACTAATATCTCCATCACATCCTTAGCCCTAATAATGTACAATCGGCATAACCATAATACCATAATCTGGAAGCTGTGATAATCGGCCAAGTCAAATACAAAATCTTATACTAAAGGGACCATAGCCTCAACTATTTATAACATACTTGTAACCTAGGGTAATAGGATCCTATAGGCATAACAAGTATTTCATCTTAAGGGTCGACTTACCCTTTTTTTCCCTAACTCATAATTTAGGTTGAGTCATGGGGTTATACCGATATTCACATCCTAACATTCTTACCTAACATGCCATATATATAATACACTGTCTCATAAAGAAGAGTATATCGAAGCCTACATCAATGTCGAACTACAAATCCTTAAATTATCGGCAATCATCTACCTTTCCTCCATGATTCCAAAATTCTATCGTGCTATTAAAATAGTAATCTATACATCATTAGGAGTAAAACAATCTATATTGATATATAAAGGGTGGGGTCAAAAAATGAGCCATATATTAAAATCCAAAATTAATTCTGTTATGAGGTCCCTAAAATGACAAGGAATTTATGCTCAAAAGTTAAGCACAAATGGTTCATAAATCCAGGACAAAAATCAGCTCCTAAGGTCTAAGAGTTTAATGATCTAGTTTCTAAGAATTAACAATGAAATATGATGAAAATTAACAAGAAAGATAATGGTAAATAACCAAGGAGTGTTAGAATAACTTACCTTAGATTCAGTGGATAATTCCCTACATGTTTTGTCCCTTCAATCTCTCAAAATGCTATAAAAATAGTGTAAAAATGAATGGGATTGTAAGGTGAACAAGAGGATTTAATAATCCCCAGGTGCCACTTAAATGGTCACCCAGTAGCGTAAGCGCCAGTTACTTAAATGGCTCCTCAACCGCTAAAAGTGTCTGGCATGAGGTATGGGTATCACTTAAGAGACGCCTAGGTTGCTTAAGTAATGCCCACTAAAGTGGACATTGATCACTTAAGCGGTCTTTGGCCCAATATCCAAGGCCGCTAAAGCATCCCGATGTCGTTATAGCGATGACTACTTAAGCAACAAACTCTTAAGTAGTCAAATAGCCACTTAAGTTGTTGCACAAGAAGCCTGATGCATCGGATTATCTACGTCCAAAATGAACTCCAAATAGGTTCTCAAGATTCACTTGGTACCCCTGCGGGCAAATAAACTATGCTACCATACCAAATTCAATGTTTCAGGTTCAATAGAACCATCGAAACTTGAATTTGAGATCATTTTGATTAAATATAGAGCCCACACCTATAGTTTCCTTTTTCATATATGTCATGATCCAAACCAGGGCTTGGTTGTGACAGGCATCCTATAAGAGCATAATAAAGATAAACAGCGGAACCCAACCAAAACAATAAATGATCTGTGGAACCAAAAGATAATTTAAAGAATTAAAGCAACACAAAAATGGCATTCCAATCCTATCCCTGAAAGTCTATAAACAAAGAATATCAATCGAAGTCAAGACATGCCCCCGACTATTAACAAAAGAATACAAAAGTTCTAAGATAATACAGAAAAATAATGAAATGACTGGGTCGTCCGAAGGATGGAGGCTCACCACTTCACAGTTCATCAATAGAAGTACTTAACTACCTAACATTACATAGGAGTAACCAAAAAGTCCTTTGAATCTACATCATGAAATGATGAAGAATCCGAGGACAGTCAGTGTGGAGAACACTGGAATGTAACGAAAGGGATAGGGAGAAAATAATGCATTTACTAAAATCCAGTCATAAACTACATGCACAACATTAACTCATATATATAGGATGTAGAGATAGTGATAGGGGTAAATTAACATGATAGTTTAAAACATTAGTCTGAACTATGTAGCTCGTACTAATATTCTAGGTACCTACGCGCTATATGCATTTGATTCCACCTACCGAAAGGCCCCAGTCCATCATAGCCACATGAACGAGGAATGGATAAAGAATCAAGGTGATAGCCTTCCAAAATTTAATGTGAATCCAGACACATAGTCATATAGACCCCCAAAGTTGGAAAATATTGTTTCCAATGTTAGACCCCTGGGACTACACCTTCTCGATGAACTACATAATTCCCGTTAAGCCTAAATTAAAATATTTTGCACATAACTCAACCATTAACTAAGGAGTATTTATTCGAAATTTTCCAACATGGTATTTTTATACCAGTATGCTTGCAAGATAATTCATTTATGCTAAACCAATCCATGTAACCATTAAACTCCTAAGCTCCATTTAAAGTCCAAAACCATGGCCACCAAGGGCATTCTAAATCCTTTTTTATCCATTTATCTTTTAATGAAATGCAATGATTTAAAAGAATAAGTTAAATTATGAAAATATCCATATTTAAAATTAAGTTTACAATGTAGGTAAAGGTTAATGCCATTACCAATCCAAAAATTCATCAACTTTGGTGAAACCCATGTTACCTATTTCAAACCATTATAACCATGTATCAATTCAGTCCCAAAACCATTAATTAAAGCATGAATAATCCATTTAAAACATGAGAAAAGTAATTCAAGAAATAACAATAAAAAACCCTCAACCCAATTTCAAACCCATTAATTCAAATCACATAAATATTCAATAAATTAATGCCCCAATGTAAAATTCAAGTTAAGGAAAGAGACACATGCCTGAAATACTGAGGATTTGAAGAGAAATCAAAGTTTGAAGCCTGAATGGTAAAATCCGTGTAAAACCCTTGAACATTCTTGGTTTGGGAGTTAAAGAAGACAAAAGTAATATTTGATCAGGATAACTAGAAAAAAAAAAGGTTTATTTGGTGTTTTAAGGTCGTTTGAGGGGTAAAGGAATAAAAGCCCCTTGCCCCAAGTGAAAAAAAAAACTAGATGAAATTAACATAGTAGTGTGGCCTGTCGCTATCGCAGAGGGTAGCCAATGTTCCACGCTCTTATCGCGAAAGCTATATGCGTGGCATTCCACAATCGCGGACCCTCACTGCCTCAAGGTCCCAAAATGACCCTGAACCCCTTTCAAAAATTCATAAACTTATCCAACACACCTCTTTAACACCCCATGTCATAATTCAAGTAAAAAAATAACATTAAGCATATGTGAGGGTCAGAAACAAAAGAATTGAAATTTTATAGGTTCTTACATTATCCCCTTCTTTGGGTCATTTGTCCCCTAATGAGGAGTTTGGACATTTTTAGCATGATAATAGAAAGAACACGGTAGAATCCAGGGACAAGTTTAAAATGAGAAAAGAGGGAAATAAAATTCATACCTTAAGCACTTTCATCCAACACTGGGAACAAGAATGGGTACTTGGATTTCATATCTTCAGCGAATTTCTAAGTAGCCTCTTCTACCTTTGGATTTCTCCAAAGAACCCTCACCAAAGAAATATCATCAGTCCTCAATCTACAAACTTGCCTATCCAATATTTCAATCAGGACTTTCTCATAAGAGAACAAATTTGTAACACCGACACCATAAATAGGCACTATTAAAGAGGGGTCACCCACACATTTCATAAGCATTGACATATGGAAAATGGGATGAATCAAAGCCAAATTCACTACAAAGTCTAATTTATAAGCGACATTCCCAATTCTCCTTACTATCTGATATGAACCAATGTAATGGGAAACTAATCTTTTCCTTCTTCCTAAATCTCATGACACCTTTCATAGGAGGAACCTTCAAGAATACCCAGTCACTCACTTTAAACTCTAACTCACTCTACCTCATGTTTGCATAAGACTTTTCATGACTCTGAGCATTCTTAAGTCTTTATCTAATCGCCTTCACCTTATCCACAGCTTGGTAAACCAAGTTAGGGCCAAACAACCTAGTGTTCCCTACCTCAAACCATCTAATAGGAGACCTTCACCTTCTACCATAAACAGCCTCAAAAGGGACCATTTGAATGCTAGAATGATAACTCTTCTCATAAGAAAACTCAATAAGAGAAAAATGGTCAACCCAACTACCTTTAAAATCAATTACACAGGAACTTAGCATAACCTCTAAAGTCTAAATGGTATGCTCCTCTTGTCCATCCGTTTGAGGGTAGAAAGCAGTGCTAAGTTTTATTTGAGTACCCAAACCTTTCTGAAACAAATTCCACAAGTAAGAAGAGAATTGTGTACCTCAGTCTGTAATAATGGACATTAGTGCCCCATGTAACTTTACTATCTGTTGAATGAACAACTTAGCATAATCCACTCCTGAGGAGTTAGTCCTTACGGGAAAAAAGTGAGCAGACTTAGTCATCCTATCCACAAAGACCTAAATAGAATCATACTAATTCCAAAACTATCGGAGACTACTAACAAAATCCATATTAATCATCTCCCACTTCCACATAGGCAATTCTATCTCAGGGGACATGCCACTAGTCCTCAAATATTCAACTGTGACTTGGTGACGAATAAAGTTAGCAATAAAATTCTCCACATACCTCTTCATATTATTACACCAATAGATTTCCCTCAAGTCATGAAACATCTTAGTCAAACCCGGATGAATTGTCTATCGGTACTCATGAGATTTGTCAAAATCTTTTCATGCACCCCATTTACATTAGGAACATGCGACCTTCCTTGAAATCTAAAGATGCCATCTCCCCTAATCTCGAAAGCCATAACCTTTTTTGACCCACATCATCCTTAATTTGCATAATTATGGGATCCAAAACCTTCTTCTACTTGACCCCTGCACCAAGAAATGATTTAACCACTTTTTGAACAATTACCCCTTTATACTTAGAGTCGAAGAGGTGAACTCCTAAATTTGGCAGCCGGTGAATGTCCTTCACCAACCCTTTTTTCTTCTCTTTAATGTGCGTTAAGCTCCCTATGGATAACCTACTAAGAGAATCATCAACAATATTAGCTTTACCTGGATGGTAGTGGAAACTCATGTAGTAATCCTTAAGCAATTCAAGCCACCGCCTTTCCCTTAGATTTAATTCCTTCTAGGTAAATACATACTGCAAGCTCTTTTGGTCTTAATAAATATCCACATGCACCCCATACAAACAATGGCACCAAATCTTTTAAGAAAAGACCAAAGCAGCCAACTCCAGATTGGGAGTCGAGTAATTTCTTTCATAAACCTCACGTTTCCTAGAAGCATAGGCTACAACCTTACCATGATGCATCATCTCACAACCCAGTCCTAGACGGCGCATAACAATACACAACAAACCCCTTAGTACCCTCGTGTTGTTTCAAAATAGATATATAAGTCAACTTACCATTTAACTTCTCAAAACTCCCTTCACAAGCGTTGAACCATAGAAAATTAACCATTTTATTGAGTTAACTTCACCAGCGGAGCAATGATTGATGAGAAACTATCTATGAACCTCTTATAGTACCCAACTAAGCCCAAGAATATCCTAATGTCGGTTGGAGTCGTTGCTCTAGGATACTTCTTAACTGATTCAACTTTATGTTGATCTACCTTAATCCCTTTACTAGAAATAACATGCCCGAGAAAGGTCACAACACTTAGCCAAAATTCACACTTAGAAAATTTTGCATACAATTTCAGGTCCTTAAGAGTTTCCAACAGAATTCGAAAGTGATTCACACAATATTCCTCACTTTTGGAGTAGACCAAGATGTCATCAATGAAGACTATAATAAACAAATACCAAAACTTCCTAAATACTCAATTTGTAAGATCTATGAAAGCATCCAGAGCATTGGCCAACCCAAATGACATAACAAAAAAATCATAATTGTCATACCAGGTTTGGAAAGCAATCTTGTGAATATCAACCTCCCTAATTTTCCACTGGCGATATCTCAAATGGAGATTAATCTAAAAGAAACACCTTGTACCCTAAAGCTGATCTAAAAGGTCATCAATCCTAGGAAGACGGTACTTATTTTTCACTGTGACCTTATTCAACTAAAGATAATCTATACACATTTGAAGATACCCATCTTTCTTTCACACAAAAAGTATAAGAGCACCCACAGAGATACACTAGGATAGATAAAACTCTTATCAAGAAGATCTTTTAACTGCTCCCTTAGTTCCTTTAGTTTAGTTGGAGCCATTCTATAAAGAGAAATCAAAATGGGATGGGTATTCTTTAGAAGATCAATCCCAAAATCTATCTCCTTATCAGTAAGGATTCTAGGAACACCATTGAGAAAACTTTAGGAATTTAATAAGCACCGAGATAGATTGCAAAGAGCAACTCTCAGAATTTGAATCTTTAACCTGAACTAGATGATACAGACACTCTTTGGAGATTATTTTTTTAGCTCTAAGATAAGAAATAAACTTCTTTTTGTATACTAAGGAACTCCCCTCTCATAAACTGACCATTCAGGTCCTACAGTTTTGAGACACATAGCACGAATGAAGCCAATCCATCCCAAAATCATATTAAAATCCACCATATCGAGTTACTATCAAATCATCAATGTCTCCCTATGAAGAATAGATACCACCTAACCCCTATAGATTTTTCTAGCAACTATAGACTCACCCACAAGAGTAGAAATAAGAAAAAGATATCAAAAATATTTTCAGGACTAAAACCAAAATGTACAACTATATAAGGGGTCACATAAAATAGGATAGAACCCAAGTCAAGAAAATAATAAACATCATCGAAAAAGAGTTGTAACATACCAATAATAATATCTGGGGATCCTTTAGACTCTTAACAATTAGCAAGTGCATAGACATAATTTTTACTATTACTGGTACCTAAAGTATTTCCCTTAGGTGCTGGAGCCGAAAAAATGGAAATCGAGATCTTATTAGCTACAATGGCAACTTTATATATAGGAAAATTCCATCACAAATAAGCAAGCTAACCATAATTGAAACACAAATTCCTCCTCTTCTCACAATATCCACAGTAAGGATGTAAGGTGCGGTTGACTAAGCTCCACTAACCTGAGACTGCATAGCCTGTTCCTTAGGACCACTGCCAGCCTGAAAACAAATATCACCCAAAAGCTTAGGATAAGGAGCATAAGATGTCGAATAAAGATTTCCCCGATTCTTTTTTGTAGTCCACTGTCTATCATCTCTCGTACTATTCTTCTAACACTACTAAAAATCTACCAAAAAGCAACGCAAAAAAAAGCGACGGACAGTGTCGCATTAAAAAGCAATGAGAAAAGCGACGTTGGCCGTCGCTTTTTTGGTTTAATATTAATTTTTATTTTTTATTAAAAGCGACGGTCAACGTCTTAATATCCGTCGCATTTTTCGGGGACTTTTGTACCAATTAATTATAAAATAATTTATAATATTTTTTAATAAAAGCGACGGACAGCGTCGTAATTTATTAAAAATAATAAAAATTATTTTTTAAAAAGCAACGTAGTCCATCGATTTTTAAATTTAATTTTTTTATTAAAAGCGACGAACTACATCGCTATAATTTTTTTTAAAAATATTAATTCTAGAAAATCGAAGTTGTCCGTAGCAATTTGTTATTATTTTTAATTTTTTTATTTTTTACAAAAAGGGACGAACAACGTCACTTTTGTATAATAATTAATTTTTTAAAAAGCGATGTTGTCCGTTGCTTTTTAAAATTAATTTTTATTTTTGCCTATTTTTATTAAAAGCGACGGACAACATCGCTATAATTCTTTATTTTAAAATATTAATTCTAGAAAAGCGACGTTGTCCGTCGCAATTTGTAATTATTTTTTATTTTTATTTATTTTTAGAAAAAGTGACAGTTTCTTTTTAAAACTAAAATAAAATTATTTTTTTGAAAAGCGACATTATCCGTCGCTTTTTAAATTTAATTTTTATTTTTATTTATTTTTATTAAAAGCGACGGACAACGTCGCTATAATTTTTATTTTTTAAAATATTAATTCTATAGAAGCGATGGCGTCCGTCACAATTTGTAAATATTTTTACTTTTTCTTTATTTTTTATAAAAAGCGATGAACAGCATCGCTTTTGTTAAAACTAAACAACAATTAACTTTAGGAAAATGATACTGTCCTTCAATATTTGATTTTTAATTTACTATTAAATAAATAATTTTTATATTCAAAAAAAAGTTAAATGTATTCAATTATATATTAAATACATTGATATCATACGATCGATTGATCAAAAAAAATATACTGTTGAAGTTATAATATAATAATATAAGCTAAATAAATGATAATTTATCATTGTATATATACAAAACATTGTATTACGAGTTAATTTACATGTGTATGTGATGTATCTAGTACATATTGTGAATTTTATAGTCAATCAACTATATATATTGAATACATTGATGTCATACGATCGATTGATCAAGGTAATAATATATTTTTAAAATTATAATATAATAATATAAGCTAAATTAAGCGATAATTCATCAGACTAGAAATAAAATACGTAGTATTACGAGGTAATATACTCGTGTATGTGATGTATATAGTTAAAAGCTAGCTAACTGAATCTATATATCCAAATATTTTGAATAATATGTTAACATCATATGATCGAGGTAATAATACACTATTGAAGTTATAATAATATGTTTTATTTTACAAGAATCTTCAAGCTTGAATAGGTTTTCGAGAAGGTTTGCGTACATAGTACCCTCCACAGACCGAATTTGTGGGACTAAATCTGTTTAATTGTGTTGACACCCAATTTTGACCTCATGATACCCCTCTCAGGCTGCTATTTTATATAGTAATTTTATCTAACATTAATTCTTACATGCTTAGTTTATTTTAATATTGGTGCCTTACTATTTTTCTCATTTTTAATTATTTCTTTAATTATTATTTATCAATAATTTAATATAATATTTTGACGTAACATTAGTTTTACATGCATAGTTATTTTAATATCGGCGTCTTATTATTTTTCTCATCATTATTACATTTACTAAAATAGCAAACCTAATTTAATTCAATTTTTCCAATTGATTTGTTTTCTAGCCTGATTGGACTCAATTACAATTCTAGCCATATTTTGTTGATTTCACATAATTTTATATCTCAGTCGTTGATCAAAATTGATCAAATGGCTAAGATCAAATCTCCACCTTCCTTCCATTTATATCAAAACACAAACCCTAACACCTCTCTCTCTCAAAAAACAACCGCACAGCTCCTCTCTCTCTTCGTCCTCTCCGACCAACGACGGACGGAGCACCTTCATCGGTGACCGCCATGGCCACATCAATTTTCCCTCCGTTCTCCCCCTCCGACAACATCCAGCCTTACATCAGTGACGAACCAGCCTCCAGCGCCACCAGCATCATCTTGCCATCCAACATCGCCGCCTCTGTGTCACCAGCTGCCATCAACAACGACGACAATATTATCGACTGGCGATATGGTTATCATCTAGTCCATTTTTCGGGGGGCCTCTGCTGAAATTTGAACCAACTACATAAGTTCCTTTTCTTTCAGAAATTTTTATTTTTGTAAACAAACAAAATTTGTAAAAATTGGAAATACTTTCGGCATTAAATTAGAAAATAATTGAAGTGTCGACTATGCTCTGTGTACACGAATGTGTACTATGTTCTATTTGTTAATTAAGTTTGATGTTATGTTAGATGACATTATGATTGCTTAAGTTATGGAAATAAGAATAAGGTCCTTATTTGTTAACTAGTGTATTTGTTAGATAATTGAGGAAGTACTTTAGGAAGATCTATAAAAAAGAACAGTTGTTGCTTGAAAGAATTTGGAAGATTGGAAATTGGAAATTACTGAGAAAAGGTGATTAAATCAAAATTTTTTCTTGATTTATATTAAAGACAAAAGCTAATATTTATTAAAGAGAATATAATAATTTGGATCGTTAAGTATAAACAGTTGTTGCTTGAAAGAATTTGGAAGATTTACAATTGAAAATTACTAAGAAAAGGTGATTAAATCAAAAAAAAATCTTGATTTGAATTAGAGACAAAAGCTATTACTTACTAAAGAGAATATAATAATTTGGATCGTTAAGTATACCTTGTACATATTATTTTGCTTAGCTAACATGAAGAAAGATTCAATAATAATTAAAATGGGATGGATAAGATATTCTTTAGGGGTGTGTAAAACATGAACACGACAAGCAAATGAACTGAATGGAGTAATCTATAAATGCAGTCTAATTATCATTTAGTATCCTTATAGTTTATTATGAAGTTAATTAGAGAGTTAAAAATGGTAAAGTATTGTAGTGTTTTAAAATATGTACTAGTCACTTGAGAAGTGGATTAGCGACTTGAGAATGATTTAGTGTAGTTCTTGAAAGTTGAACTTGTGTTTAGAAATTTGTAAAGTGTAATAACTTGAAAATGTGAATTCATGACTTGAAATTGATTTAGTGTTGATACTTGAAATGTGAATTCATGACTTGAAAATGGTTAAGTTTAGTCATTTGAGAAGTGAATTAGAGAGTTGAAAATGGTTAAGTATAGTGTTTTGAAATGTGTACTAGTCACTTGAGAAGTGTATTAGCAACTTGAAAAATGGTTTAATGTAGTTCTTGAAAGGAGGACTTGTGTTTTGAAATTTGTAAAGTGTAATCACTTGACAATGTGAGTTCATGACTTAAAATTGGTTTAGTGTTGATACTTTAAATGTTAATTCATGACTTGAAAATGGGTAAGTTTAGTCACTAAAGGAGTGAACTAGAGAGTTGAAAATGGTTAAGTGTTGTAGTGTTTTTAAATGTGTGTACTAGTCACTTGAGAAATGGATTAGCGACTTGAAAATGGTTTAGTGTAGTTCTTGAAAGTTGAACTTGTGTTTTGAAATTTGTAAAGTGTAATCACTTGAAAATGTGAATTCATGACTTGAAATTGATTTAGTGTTGATACTTGAAATGTGAATTAATGACTTGAAAATAGTTAAGTTTAGTCACTTGAGAAGTGAATTAGAGAGTTAAAAATGGTTGTGTTGTAGTATTTTGAAATGTGTACTAGTCACTTGAGAAGTGTATCAGAGACTTGAAAATGGTTTAATGTAGTTCTTAAAAGGTGAACTTGAGTTTTGAAATTTATAGAGTGTAATCACTTGAAAATATGAATTCATGACTTGAAATTGGTTTAGTGTTGATACGTGAAATATGAATTCATGAGTTGAAAATGATTAAGTTTAGTCATTTGAGAAGTGCATTAGAGAGTTAAAAATGGTTAAGTGTAGTATTTTGAAATGTGTACTAGTCACTTGAGAAGTTTATTAGCTACTTTAAAATGGTTTAATGTAGTTCTTGAAAGATGAACTTGTCTTTTGAAATTTGCAAAGTCTAATCACTTGACAATGTGAGTTCATGACATGAAATTGGTTTACTGTTGATACTTAAAATGTGAATTCATGACTTGAAAATGGTTAAGTTTAGTCACTTGAAAAGTGAACTAAAGAGTTGAAAATGATTAAGTGTTGTAGTGTTTTGAAATGTGTACTAGTCACTTGAGAAGTGGAATAGCAACTTGAAAATGGTTTAGTATAATTCTTGAAAGTTGAACTTGTGTTTTGAATTTGTAAAGTGTAATCACTTGAAAATGTGAATTCATGACTTGAAATTGGTTTAGTGTTGATACTTGAAATGTGAATTAATGACTTGAAAATAGTTAAGTTTAGTCACTTGAGAAGTGAATTAGAGAGTTGAAAATGGTGAAGTGTTGTAGTGTTTTGAAATGTGTACTAGTCACTTAAGAAGTGTATTAAAGATTTGAAAATGGTTTAATATAGTTCTTGAAAGGTGAACTTGTGTTTTGAATTTGTAAGTGTAATCACTTGAAAATGTGAATTCATGACATGAAATTGATTTAGTGTTGATACTTGAAATGTGAATTCATGAGTTGA